>NW_027069953.1:18371-58076 GCF_002906115.3 Quercus suber | reverse complement strand
TTTAATTTATTTTGAGGCTACACCTTATGTTCTTTTTGTGCATGTGCTACACTTTCTCGAGCACAGAATCTTATGATATGCACTAAGGTGTTCATGATTGGCTAGTGAACAGTGGTGAGATGGTTATTTATGCCTTTCTCAAAAGAATCAAGTCCGACAGTTAAATAACATATGACTTCATGATTAAGACAAGGAGAATAAAAACCAACACATCTTTCCCACACAACATGCACTACAAAGTTTTAACTAGTCAAGTGCAATGAAAAAGTTCATCAAAGTTAAACAAGGTACACAGACCATGATATGTGTCACAAGATAGACCAACCTTGTTTTTCAAAAATCAAGACAAATAGTGTCTAACATAATGTTTGCTTTCCCTTTTTTTTTTTTTTTTTTATATTAAAAGAGAAAACAGATACATCCTAGAATGAATGCATGAATGTAATGCAATGCAAGTCCTAGAACAAAAACAACAAAAAGACAAAAAACAAAGAACAATGGTCACCAAAGGAAAAGGCAATTAAGCACAAGGACCATGTCAGAAAGACTCAGTTAGTTCGAGTCTTTTGCATCCAAGACCTTTTGGATGCACCACGAGCATTGGAGTTCATATTCACATTCGAGTGATTCCCAACTCCAGGATTGGAATAAAGGTTTAACACCTTACCAATTCACCAATTAGTGCCATAGGGTTTTGTGCTTGAGGCACAGGCACTTTTGGTTTAGTTGCTCTCTTATCAGCTTGACGCTTGTAACAATTAGACGAATATGTCCAGACTTACCACAATAATGACAAACCCAAGCAGGTTTACCATGCATCTTGTCCTTAGATTTGGTAGGCTCCCTAGGTTTAGATTCTCTTAAGTCTACCCTAATCTTCTTAGGTGGTGAAACTTCTACAGGATTAACTACCTCACTCACAGGTGGTTTGACAGTTTCACTCACAACCTCACTAGCAGAAGGTTCAGAAGAAGAAGCAGGAACAAAATTTGTGGAATGTGGAGTAGAGCCAAAGATGCTTTCAACATATCCCAAACCAGATTTATCCGCAGGATACTTTTGAACATTTAACATGTGATCAAGTTTAGAACTAGCAGATCTAGCAATAGATAAATCATGTTCTAAGGTTCTAACTTTATCAAGCAAAAGCATGTTCTCAGATTTAACATTATTTAGAAGCTCATTAGCATCAAACAGTTTAACAAGCAAATTTTTCTTTTCAAGCTCCGAGAGTCAATTTTTTTAGGCCAAGATCAACTTTCATAGCATCCTTTGCAGCAATTTTGCAAAGTTTGTTATAGGCCTCTTGAAGATCTGCATCTTCAGAGAGTTCCCCATCAGAAGGGTTCTCTTCAGCAGATACGCTTTCACTGACCATAGCAGTAGCTGTGAAAGCAATGAAGTTTCCATCCTCGTCACACCCGGACTCATCATCAGAAACCTCATTATCACTAAGGGTTACAGCCATAGCTTTACCCTTAGTCTTCAAGAATGTAGGACATTCAGATTTCATATGACCATACCCTTGACAACCAAAACATTGAGGACCCAAAAATTATTAGAAGATTGACCACCTCTATCATTTGATTTTCAAAATTATTTACCTTAGTGGGATCATTCTTCCTAAAATTTCTAGGTTCAGCAGTGTTGGTACCTCTTGCCTTTCTATTTGTATTCCTAAGAAAATTCTTAAAGTTTTTTGCAAGATAGGCAATCTCTGTAGCAGAGAGCTCATCATCAAATCCACCACCATCAACATCATCAACTGACTTAAGAGCCATTGATTTGGATTTGTTTACTTTAGGTAGGTCAGACTCATAGGATTGGAGAGATCCTACAAGTTCATCTACAGGGATGGAGTCCACATCCTTGCTTTCAGTAATGGCAGTCACTTTGGGTCTAAAATCTTCAGTTAAAGATCTAAGAATCTTCCTAACAATTTTAGGTTGATCATAGATTTCACCCAAATTAAAAGCAGAATTGACAATATCATTCAGTTTGGCATAAAATTCATCAAAGGATTCATCATCAGACATCCTAATACTCTCAAACCTAGAAGTCAATTGTTGCAATTTATTAATCTTAACTGCCTTTGTGCCTTCATGCACAGTTTGGAGGATTTTCCAAGCAATATGAGCAACCTCAACATTAGAGATCCTCTTAATTCCTCCATAGAAACAGCATTGAAGATGCATTCATAGCTTTGCTATTGAAGCCTGCTGCTTCTTTTTCAGAAGTTTGCCACTCACTCACAGAGTAGTGGCTTCTCCCATCCGTATTCAACAGAATTCCAAACCCTTTCATCAATGGATTTCAGGAATGCTTTCATCCTTACTTTCCAATAAGCATAGTTGTTCCCATCAAAATGAGGAGGAACAAACAAAGAGTGTCCATGCTCCATGACAACTGGGGTCAAGAATCAGCTCAGAGATAGAAATCTCAAGCAAAAAGAGCTACCACGCTCTATACCACTTGTTGGAAATTTAGACCCCTTAAACACACAGATTGCGTAGCCTAGATTAATTAGCCAAGTTGTTACTTAGTCAAATTATGCAATTCTAGGTTAAAGCAATCAAATAATCATATCAAGATATAAAGCAGCGGAATAATAAATAACACAAGATATGATCACCCAGGAAACCACTTGGTAAAAACCTGGGGAGGATTTGACCCACCGATCCTTAAGGCATAACAGAATTCACTATGAAAGAATTGAAGTTCTTACAGAAGGACTACAAGCTCCCCGCTCGACTTCCTAATGCTACCCACCAGTAAAACTTCCTGACACGACCACGCGCAGGCTCCGAATCCACGGACTACTTCTTTCTTGAATTCTTCAATCGGCTACAAGCTCCCCGCTTGCTTTTCTTTTTAGGTTCCAATGGTTGCAACTATAATGATCTTCAAGATGTTGAAATCATCTCTACCTTGAAAACCCTAAGTTTTGTGTAAAGGAAGTCTCCTCAAAGTTCTCACACGAGATTCACACAAAACAGCAATGTATGAGCAACAAAGCAATATGGACAACCCTCAAAAACGTGGCTAGGGTTTAGTTTATATACCTAGGGTAAAAACACAAAACCCTAAACGTTTAATGAAGTAGGGCTGAGTTGGAAAATCTGCAGAAAATTCAACCTGTGCGATTTTCGATCGATCGAGTCTATTCTTCGATCGATCCAGGCCGAAAGTCCCAAGTACTTCTGCAGCCACTCGATTCCAACTTTACAATATTAAACCAACTTTGAGAAATTCTAAACAAGACTAAATACACTGTTTTGATCATGGTTTGCCAACATTACAAATTAGAGTTCTAAATACAAAAACTCCTAAAACCTTAGAACCTAACAATTACCTTCGTATTAACAAATCTTGGTGTAGGTGAAATTCCGTAAATATTGTATCGCAATGAATAAAAGTTGGATGGACAAGAGGAGGGGTTCAATTTCAAGGTGTAAACCAATTCGTGGAATTTGCCTCTCTATCCGCACGCAATGGGAAGATGTTATGTCCTTGTATGAAATGTGTGAATTTGATTTTACAACCAATAAATGTGGTATGTGATCATTGTTGGGCTTCGGGGATGCTGAACAATTACAAAGTTTGGAAATTTCATGGGGAATCGGCGGCTGCTACGACGGCTATTGAATGTGGGAGCTCTCAAGTGCAAGAATCCGAAAATCTATTTGGCAATTTTCGTGGGATGTTGCAAGATTTGTGCCCCCCGCATGAAATGCCACCCGAACCAATGGAAGAAGGTCCAAGTACGCAACATCCGGCTGAAGGTCCAAATGATGAGGCGAAGAAGTTTTACAAGCCGATAGATGATGTAGACAAACCTTTATATGAAGGTTGTACGAAATTTAGCATTTTTTCAGCCATTGTCGTGTTTTCCAATTGAAGACTCTATGTGGTTGGACGAACAAGTCATTTACTATGTTGCTTCAAGTCCTGATGGATATGCTTCCTTTAGATGCTAAGTTGCCAAAGGACCATTATGAGGCTAAGAAGATAGTCCGGGATTTGGGTTTGGGTTATGAGAAGATCCATGCTTGTCCCAATGATTGTATGCTGTTTTTGAAGGAAAATGCTAACCTCGATGCATGTCCTTGTTGTAAAGAATCAAGGTGGAAAACAAATGAGGCATCTGTTGCTAGTAAAAATGCTTCATCCAGTAAGGGGAAGAAGAAAGCTGCAAAGATCCTACAGTGGTTCCCTTTAAAGCCAAGATTGCAGCGATTATTTCCTTTACTCGATCTGGCTACTTCTATGAAATGGCATGTTAATGGTCGTACTGATGATGGGGTTATGCGGCATCCTGCTGACTCAGATGCATGGAAAACGTTTGACAGTAAGCATTTAGAGTTCTCGTCTGACCCTCGTAATGTCAGACTTGGATTAGCTGTGGATGGTTTCAACCCTTTCGGAATTATGAGTTCTACTCACAGTACGTGGCCTGTCATGTTGGTCCCCTACAATCTCCCTCCTTGGCTGTGCATGAAACAGTCATCTTTGATTCTATCATTAGTTATTCCTGGTCCTACCTCGCTAGAGATTGCTATAGATGTGTACTTGTAACCGTTAGTAGAAGAACTAAGGGAGTTATGGGATGTTGGAGTACAAGTGTACGATGCATCTTCAAAAGAAATATTCCAATTGCGCGCAACATTGATGTGGACTGTAAATGATTTTCCTGCATATGCAGATTTGTCGGGTTGGAGTACCAAAGGTGGGTTGGCTTGTCCTTCTTGTGCTGTGGAGACTGATTCTCGATATTTGAAAAATGGCCGTAAATTCTGTTACATGGGACATAGACAGTGGTTGGATGTTGACCACGATTTCCGAAAAGAAGGTATGTTACTTGATGGATCTAATGATACGTGATCGGCTCCTAAACCACCGATCGCGTTAGACATTATTCTAGAAACTGAACATTTACTTGGACGTTGTTTGGGAAGGAAATGTCAACTTGCTTACAATAAAAGAAAGAGAGGGGAGGCATACGAGAGTGGTTGGAAGAAGAGGAGCATCTTTTTCACCTTGCCTTATTGGGAGGATCACAAGTTGCGACACAATCTTGATGTGATGCATATAGAGAAGAATGTGATGGATAATATACTCGGCACAGTGCTGAACTTGAAGGACCAAACAAAGAATAATTACAAGGCGCGCCTTGACTTGGCGGACATGGGGATAAGGAGTGAACTTCTCCTACAACGAAAAAGTGCTGATAAGTATACCATACCGCCCACTTGTTTTCATATGACTTCATCGGAGAAAGATGGTTTCTTGCAAGTTTTGAAGGACGTAACAGTGCCTGATGGGTACGCTTCCAATATCTCACGTCGTGTGAACATGAAAGAACGCAAGATTTCTGATTTGAAGAGTCATGATAATCACATCTTGATGCAGCAACTTTTTCCCATAGCCTCACGTGGTTCTTTGCCCTCTCATGTTACTAGGCCTTTTATAAAGTTAGCTTGCTTCTTTAGAGAAATTTGTTCCAAAACTCTTAAGGTTTCAGATATTGCGACTGTTGAGGCAGACATTGCAGTTACATTGTATGAATTGGAAAAGATATTTTCGCCATCCTTCTTTACAGCGATGGTACATTTGGTCATGTACTTAGCTGCTGAAGCCAAGATTGGTGGTCCAGTGCATTACCGTTGGATGTATCCCATTAAGAGGTAAGACGTGTGTAATATTATTGCTCAACTATGAGCTTCATGTGCACATTCCAATTACTATTGCCAATCATTAATCTTATCATTCCTCTATAGGTACCTCTTACGCCTTAAGTCTTACGTACAAAATAGAACTGCTCCAGAAGGGTCTATTGCTGAAGGATACATAGTCGAAGAGTGCTTAACATTTTGTTCACGGTATATGGAAGGAGTTGAAACTATATTCAATCGACCCACTAGGACGATTGAGGAGTCAACAGGGGTGGTTTCGATCATGGCACTAAACAATAGAAAGTGGACCCAAGGCCATCACTACATTTTATTCAATTCCGAAAACATCAACCACTTTCATGAGTAAGTACTACGTATACAAATATGATTGCACGTCAATTCAATGTACGTTAGGTCTATTAACCCTAATACAATTGCATGCACAGGATGCACAAAAGATTGATAGAGGACGAACTCCAAAAAGGCCACAATCAAAACGTTTCCAAGACCATTATATATAAGCACCACATGGAGAAGTTTTGTAGTTGGTTTAGGGGTCACGTACGTATGACATTTTCAACTTTTTAAACTTGTAACACTGTCCTAACTATGATTACTTGTACTGATGTGAATAATTATGTTTGGATATTTTAGGTGATATCGTTGACTACTGCTAATAGGGAAAGGGAGGGAGTTAGTGATACCCTTGTTGCATTGTCCAAATGGCCATATATTTATGTAAAGCGGTTTAAGCATTATGTCATTAATGGCTTAAAGTTTAGGAGTGTAAATGATGAGTCAAACAGGAAAACACAGAATAGTGGAGTTAGTGTCGCTACTGATGGTGGCATTACGTTCTATGGTGTTTTAAGTGATATAATCGAGGTGAACTATTCTGACAATATCAAACATGTGTTATTCAAGTGTAAATGGGTTGATGACCAAAATAGGAGAGGATATAGGACTGATGAATTTGGGTTTCCTATGGTGAACTTTACACACTTTATACATGGTAGGGATAAAATTTCGGATGAACCATATGTGTTGGCATCTCAAGCTACACAAGTTTTTTATGTGGAAGATAAAAGGCAGAAGAATTGGTATGTTGTTGTTAAAACTAAAGCTAGGGATGTGTTCAATGCTGGTATTGGTCCCCAATGTGATGAGGATGACACATATAGTTTTTCTGAGAATGTTCCGTACAATATAAGCACTAATGAGGTTGTGAGTGAGAACCTTGGTTGGATTCGGGATGATGTAGAGGGAATGACAATTGATGCCTCTATTATTGCTGGAAGAGATCTTCATGAAGTACACAACTTAGGCGATTATGAGTTTATTGACGATGAGTTTGACAATGAAGATGACAACGAGGACGAGTACACCGACGATAAGTAGTGTACTAGTTTACTGATGTATCCATTTATGAATTAGTTGGAATGCCTCTGTGTAGTATTTGATGAATTTCTTAATTCCTCTTAATATTGTTATTACTAAATAATTTGTACTTATTATGCATTCAATTCCTTTTAAACTTTGCTACCTATTGGATTTCAAATTCATTTCTTGTCAACTTGGATATAAGTTCGTCTAGTGTCAGGGTTTCAGTTTGTCGTTGTTGTGGTGTTTGGCTAACAGAAGCTCTTAAACTTGGATATATGCTTGTATATAGTGTTAGATGTGAAAATGAGTTATTTTACTTTGTCTTTTTCACTTACATTGTATGCAAGTTTTGATGTTGTCTATAATTAACATTTTCTCTGTGTGGTAAAGTTTTTGGACACAGGAATGGGGAAGAAATGTCGATTGCTACTTGTACACGTTGGCGAAGGACCCTCACATTCACGACAGAGGCATGAGGAGAACTTGGAAGCCGCCTATACTGCACCGCAAGCAAGAGCGGATGCTCGTGATGCTGGTACAGCACCCCCAGGTAGTTTACACGTTGATTGTTAATGTAACGTTTGATATTTACTACTGGATGCATAATTTTTCTATTGTTAGCTGCAGGAATGCAAAGAGAATTTCCATTGACGGTTGTTGAAGTTGGTGGGGGATCGTCACGTTCACGACAGAGAGCGTGTAGGAGGAGCTAAGGGCTGCCCTTGCGGCTGACCAAGCAATAGGGGATGCAAGTGATGATAATGAGACCCAACCCCCTTCTTCAGGTAGTTGACATGTCTTGAAATGTAACGTTTGAAAATAAATACGACATGGAGCTTTCAATCAATCTTTTAAGTGTGGTCATTTCGTCCATTTATCTTCATAGAATTACTCATCAAGTGTTCGAAAATGATATAAATTTAGCACTTTTGCATTTTCAAAATAATACTCTTGAAGGACACCTAATGATACCATGTGATTGTGACAAACTGAATACAAGAATTACATTGAATACACGTAAAAGTTATTGTATTAACTTCAAAATATCGTAGAAATTAGAAGACTAAATTGAACTTATGACAAACTTAGATGATGTAATTTGTAATTTAACCTAACAATTGTATGTAATGAAAGTAGGCTTTAAATTCTAGGTTTGTGTGAGCTACTTGAAACTTTAATAGAGTTTCATCTGTGGAAAATGTAGTAATATTTGGGTTAAGGATTTGTATGGTATGACAAATTTAGAACCATATTTTCATAACATTGTTTTGAGTTGTTGTAGCCATAGAAGAAATGAAAAAGATGTCTATGTGTGAAGTCTTAGGCTAATTTAGAAATAATATGAAAAAGAAATAAATATTAAAATAACTTATGTGTGTCTATGGACATTTTGAATTTTTAGTTAGGCAATTTTTCTCAATTATTACCATTGTTCGTTTATATCAAAAACTTTATCGTAATTGAATAATTTATAAATGCATCTATAAATTACTCATATGAGTAATTTCAATTTTTATTAACTAACTATAGAGAATCTATTCTCCCTCATTCTTAGAAAAAGAAAAAAAAAAAAAAAGAATAATAAAAAAAGAGATACTATTCTCCCTTTCTCTTATTAGCCTGATTTTAAAATCAGTATACTTAGCTGCTTTGAAACATACTTTTTATTATGTTCTTGACATAACAATGCAAGGCTGCCCATTGCTTTTTTTAAATTCATGAAAATATGAACGACTTAATTCACTTATTGTCCTGAGTAATAAGTAAATTAAGAAAACAAATGGGAAAAAAAGTAAAGCTAAAAAGCAAGTATAATAATGCTATGATTTACGAACATCACTATCATGTTAAGAGTGTGCACTTGAGCTATATACAATAATTTCTGTCTAATTGTGAAGTTTGAAATTTCATTCCTAATGGCGGTTTACTATATGCAGAAAATTTGGTTCAACAAATCCAAGAAACTAGTAATGTGTGTGCAAAAGATTTGGGTCAAGAAACCCTCGGATCCAGTAATGGGACTAAAAAGCGTGGGAGAACGCTAATGAGAAAAATATGGACACTTCCACCAGATAAGAAAATTGAGTTGCCGTTAAATGCAACCGGCCAACCGCTTGGGGAGAGCGGACAGACATTCATACGGTGGTTGGGCACTTTTTGCATTTGCCCCGCCTAGTGCCCACTTATGCCTTTGAATTGGACGCATGTCCCTCCTCACCACAAAGAAGATGCCTGGACAGATATTCAGGTATTAGCATACTTTGTTTGTCTTTATCATTGAAATATTGTGAATTTAGCTATTGTGGAAAATATTGGTACTTGCTAATTTAGTTGGTGTTGAAAAGTATTGTTCAATTTTTTATGTTTGCACACATTGCTCTTCTAAAATGGGCCATTGTCTATAGTAGTTCAGCACCAACCGCAAACTCAGATTGTGGCTGCTGCCAATTTGTGCTTGTGTATAATTATTGCCATGCATGTTCACGGTTTGGACCAATGTGAAAAACAAGCATGATTGGTCTTACTCTGATGGTGACACATGCCATAGAAGATGGCTTCTTTGATTTAGCATAAATCAATTATGAAGTATAAGACTCAACTTTCTATAAGAACAAAGAATTCATACCAATGAGGCGACCATTCACAGAACACCTTCTAGTGGATATCATTAGGAAATAGGAAGTAGGAGAAGTCTTTAGGTTTTTGTTTAATTAAATGAGAGTTAACCATCCAATTCATTTTGCTTAGAAATTCAGACTTGTTCAATCTATAACTATATTATGCTACTTTGAATTGTTATGTACAACTGTATGTGTGCTAAATGGCATGTTCAGTAGGGTGGGTTATTGCACTATGCTAACTCATTTTTTACATTTCAAAAAAAGTGGATCATTAACCCAGAAATTCTCCACCCAGCTAATCAAATGACGTGGGCAATGCACCTACTAGGGGAACTGAGGAGGAACCGACGTACCAAGTTGAAAAAGAAATGCTAACCAAAAGATGCATTCAAAGAAGAAGTCCTTGCAAAAATACTAGGATGGGCTGACGTGCAGCAGTATGCAGACCTAGTTGACTATTGGTTTCATCCAAATACGCAGGTTCAGCTATTTTCTTGATCTATTATCTTTTATTTATAATATACATTTGAATTTACCAAGTACAGTTTATGTAACTAATTTCTTCGTTTTAATTTGTTGGCGGGAATGTGTTTGTAGACATTAGTTAATAAGAACAAGACAAGTTGTACGTTTTAGAAGGACATAGCGAGGTCAGGGCCTATAAGTTTTGCCCAAATAGCTGACAATATGGTAAGAAATGCATTATACAACAACTAGCTAGGGTTTTCATATTCTACTATTTTAGATTCAAATGTAATAAATGTAAAGAGTTTGATGAAACTAATTTATTGATGAATCTGAGGATACTGTACAGAGTTAGTATGTAATGTTTACCATTGCTTGAGGCATTAGTATAAATTCGGTATAAAAACTAATGTCAGAGGAGCATGTGAGGTTACATGTTGTTGCAGAGGAGAGCACAGTATTGGGGTAAGGAAGACCACAATCATATCCATGTTCATGACTGTTAATAAAAATTTCTTGTGATGTTTCCTGTTCGTGATTGGTGATTTCATTAATATTATGTTTGCCACTTTGTTAAGACGACATTGGTTTGATATATAACAATAGTTTGTTCTGTGAATTTCCTTTTCTGTGTTACCTTAGATGTGGAAAATTAAATAGTTTGAAAGTGGACAGCTCCAATATATAGAACTTTGGGACCAAAAATCAGTTGATACTAAGCATTCACATAAAGAAAACAACTCACATGTCTTTTTGAACGTAATCATCTACGCCTTTAAATTTGTTATACATTATGTTGCATGTTATGTCTCAAATTTTATTTGCCATGTTTTGGTTGTCAATTGCCGCTTCATATCACGAACATAAATCTTCGTTATTGTAATGAGACTGTTGAGTATGATGTAGGTAAAAGAAAATGGGCGAGCAGTGGAGCGTGCAGTTGTTTTCACGAAAGTATACTCCAAGAAAGATAGGACTCCTGTTAGTACTGACGTGGAAGATAAGACTGTAAGCCTTATATTGTACCCTATTTCTTTCATATTTTGTGCGTGAATTGTTTGTAACAAGTAATATGTTATTTGGTTCTTGTATGAAAACAGAGGAAAATGGCTGAAATTTTAAACAATGGGGGCTCACTACAAGGAGAGCGTCACCAAGGCATTCTATGGTCAAAAACTGATGCGTTTGCACAAGTGATGGGGAAAGAACGTTATGGACGTGTACGAGGGGTTCTGTTTTGGACCAACCCCATTAGGAAGAAGTGGGTCCAACCTTCCATGTTATACATCGACTCCACCATTGTCCAGTGAAACGGCCCAACGGATGACTGACTTGGAAAATTCATTGAGGGACGAACTTGCCTAGTCAGAGCAGAGGCATCAGGAGCAAATTGCCAACATGCATGCACAACATAAGGCGGAAATCGCCGAATTACATGCGTGGCATAAGGTGGAAATCACCGAAGCAGTAGTCGACGCAACGAGAAACGTCTTAGACCAATTGCAGCCATTTTTAAATACTCTTTTAGTATCTCAGGTACTTTCAATGTTGTAATTAATTTACTGAAAATTGCGTGTTAATTGCTCCTCATTCTTATGTACTACTAATACGATGTGTTTAATATATTTAGGGTAACTCTCCATCACAACGTCTTCGTTAGATGAATCTTTTCTAGAAGAACAACCAAGAGGTAATGATTAGGAGAGCTGTTTATGTTTCTGACATTGATCAATAGGTAAGGAGTTATATACTTATGTTTCTGACATTCAACTCGTATTGCTTTTGTTGAGTTCACAGTGGTAATTGCCTCTAAGCTCTTGATCTTTGTATGCCAAATACTTAGCACTTGTGTGCATTCTAATTGTTTGAGAGAAAATAGACATGATACTCTCATATTGTTTGAAGTTATATTAGCAGTCCTAGCTTGACAGTTTGTAGCATTTCTGAACCCAAGTTTATCCATGAACTTTTTGGTTTTTTTTTGGGGAAAAAATTCCTTTACTAACTTGAACTCACATGTCTTTGTTAGAGTGCTTTTTATATAGTATATGTTAGGAGAACCCTTAAATACATTGTGAATATTCATTTAGCATGCACAGCTTTCTAGTACTGCAAAAGAAGCATGCACAACTTTCTTCACAATGGAAATTAGTATGTATTGTGAAGAAAAATATAGAAAGGTCTTGGGTGTATCCATTTGTCTGTGCAAAAAGCAACAGCCATGCTACTGTGGAATGTGAATCTTCAAAATGTTTAGGCTGAAATGCATTGTTGGTCTTTAAAGTTTATAAAATGAGTGCTATTGGTCTGTCTACTTCGTTAGATTTCTTTTTTCTATGTCTAATGGAGCAACGAGGTGGTATTTTTTTAATGACATGACAACTAATTTTTTATTAAAAAATTAAACATGCACACTTTTAGACTCAAGCTAATTCTCTTACCCCAGCCAACAAGTTACTCAAGTTGTTATGTCATTAAAAAATGCCACCTCATTTCTCCATTATACACAAACAAGAAAACTAATGGAAGTAGACAAAGGGCCAATAGCATCGTTTTTGAAACTTTAGGGACTATCAAGTGTTCAACAGGTAAACTTTAGGGCCCAACCATGTATTTTGGTCAAATTATTATTTGACGCTTACGAGACATAAAATTGTGTAACACTTAGTGGCAAGGGAAAGGAGTTTCTAATTTTTCGATGGTTCCAAATAGGCTTTTATGAGTTCTCAATCTCATTGCTCAACATTTGAAGTTTTGATATATATGGTTAAACAATTGTAATTTTCCCTAGTAAATGTGTGTTCAGATTAGCTTTTTGCTTATTTGTGGAAAGTTGGCAAAAGTTAGACTTTAATAGCTGTATATGAGCAAATTAGTTAAATAAGATACCAAAAAAGCTTACCAATGCACTCTAAGAGAATTTTGTGGCATTTAGTAAGAGTTTCCTTAAAATTAGTAAGCCTTAGCTATTTAAGTTATATCTACCCTGGATGTGTTTCTTTAGTTGATTTATGTAGGATTCTATTTGAACGAGTTCATGTGACGAAGATATGATACTGAATTTTAAAAAGAGCTTGATAAATGAGGCCACAAAGTGCATCTTATTAAGTTGTGGATGGAAGGATTCTTACACTACATGTGTTGTTGCTGAGCTGCACTAATAAGAGATGCAACTAATGGGAAGTCATTGGAGAAAACAACATTTTCCCATGCTAAAATGGCAAATTGAGTGGCAATTGGACCTATTAAAAAAAAATAAAAAAAAATCTGGAGATGGTAGGAGGGATAGAGAAGGTAGAGGATTGATTCTCTCTCATGGTTTCAAATCTTGACTTTTTTAATTGGAAGTGTTGCACTTAATAGATGATTTATAAGTTTGTTTGTTCGTTCATTTTTTTTTTTTTTTGAGCAATGCTGTAGTAACAAGAAAATGAGATGAGTCATCAATAGTTGGGATGGTACCAAACAGTTGTTTCAATCCTCACAGCCTTAACATAATATATTTTTGGCCCTAGACAGTATTTGGGTAGTTCTACATTTATTACACTTGTTCTGAGGCTAGACGCTAAAGCAACTGCGTTGCTTGCCTTGACTTAATTGCTTGCCTTGACTCCATCACATATTTTGGATAACTCCCTGCTTGTTGGTGTCATGGGAAATCATTGCTAGGATCTTATGGACTGTTAATTGTAGGAAGTAACTTTAGGTGGAATTTGAACAACTTTGGATAAATGAGAGGAATGGAGATCTAGTGCATCTCTTGAATGTAAATGGCATTAGTAAATGTGGCTTATCAGTGGTTAGATTTTCAGTCCTAGAGGTAATGAAAGGCCTGTGGAGCTGCTAATGTGGAATTGATAGAGCTATTGCTTATGGCATAGTATGTTGGCCTGTGGAGTTGCCGATCCCTTGAGCCATAGACTAGACATTGGGTTTATTGCAGACAATGTTTTATTTTTCTTTAGTTTTTGAAATTTTTTTTCTAATTGACTATGTTATAAAAGTTCGAAATAGCTGATTGTTGTGTTTTACATTTTTGCAGTGCCCCACATGTAGACAAGGCACCCCTAGAAGCATCCGAGATAGCTGTAGGAAGTATAAACTTGATGTATATATGTGATTGATAATTGGAATTGTGACAGGATGCTTATTTTGTTGACGTATAACTTCATGCTTATTTTGTTGTTGTATTGAACTACATGTGATTGATAATTGGAATTGTGACAGGTTTGAGAAATTTTCTGAATTTTGCTAGAATAACAAGTTAGAATTGTGTGTATGACAGGTTTTTATAGTAGCATTTGACAAACTTATAGCAGCGTTTTGTAATTTGCATTCGTCATCTAGAAAAAAAAAAAAAAAAAAAAAAAAAAAAAAAAAAAAAGGGCCTATAGCCACGCTTAAAAACGCGGCTGAAATATGAGTTTGTACATAGGACTGGTCCTTAGGCCACGCGTAAAATGCGGCCGTAGAACACGAGACCTTAAACCGCGGCCTAAAAGCCAGTCCTTAGGCTGCGTTTAAACCGCGGCCGTACGTTTCGTTCTACGGCCCCGTTTCAAACGCGGCCTAAGGTCTAGATCTTAGGCCGCGCTTTAAACGCGGCCAAAGGACTCATCCTTAGGCCGCGTTTTAAGCACGGCTGTAGGACGAACCCTTAGGCCGCGGCTAAAAACCGTGGCCATAGACCCTCTCAAGCCTATAGTCACGGCTTTTAGGCCATGTTTGTAAGCGCAGCCTAAAAAGCCGTGACTATAGGCCAAATCGGGCTATAGCCGCGTTTTTAAACCGCGGCCACAGGCGCTTTTTTTTGTAGTAAATAATACAAAAAGTGCAATAAGACCCATAAATAATAAGAAAAATAAGTTGAATAATAACAAAAGTTGGCTTTTTAAGCCAATGCCAAACACAACTATGTCAAGGAGATGATTTTCTGGCTGAAATTGATTGCAAGTCCCTTAGCCTCTGATGATGAAATGAATTCAATAAGATTCCACACCTCTTCTTTTCTTATTGTTCTAAATGACTGGACATGCTTGGGACTTAGGAGTTCCGTGACACAAATTTTTCGCATTTGTCTCCAATAATCACCATAGGGAGAAAAGATCAAGCTTGAATTATCATAGCACATAACTTCAATTGCAAGAACAGTTGGTCGATTTGCAAAGACAGCAACATGTGTCTTCAGCACCTCTTCGGCTACTTTTGATGATGAAATGGTTATAGCCAAGACCTCACCTAGCTGAAATTGCATAATAGGTCCATATTTCATGGCTGTCTCCAAAAGATCGATGTGGTAGAGAGAAAACCAGTTGGTGCAAATTCCCTATAAAAGGCAGTTTCCATGGCCCTGGTGGGCCGGTGGCAACTTATGGCTTTGGCCTTTTGGCTATGGACCTCTTCCAATAAAAAACTAGAATGGACAAGAAGAAGAGGGACGTAAAGAGAGGAAAGGGGAGAGTTTGAAGCAATGAGAATGGTGAAAATATGTAAAAGAAGCCATATGTTAGGGCATAGGGTTTTGCATTCATTGGTGCAAGGAACACTAGGTGTACTTATAGTATGTTAGATGACGATATGTAAGTGAAATATGATACTATCATATCTTAATTCAGTGCCATATGAAGTTTGGCTATTTCCTTTTTAATTTTTATGGTTTTGGCTTTGATCCAATATTTCAGTGTATCGCACTAGAGGCTAAACTGACAGGGTTTATAAATAAATAAGTTAAAGAAAAGCAGACCAAATCTAATACTTTTTTTTTTTTTTTTTTTTCTTTTGAAAAGCCAAATCAACAACTTTATTTGTTAGATATTATTACCTTTAATTAGGCTGTGGCAGATTATTTAAAAGTATATAAATATGCATGTCATGCACATCATGCTGTCTATTCTTGCTTTTCTCTGATTTGTTTCTTTCATTTTCTTTCTGTTGCAGGTGTAACACGTTTGCAGGGTATAAATGGTTTGTGGATAAGTGCTTTGTTTCTTTCATTCTCTTTCTATTGTAGGTGTAACACGTTTGCAGGGGTAAAGGTTTGTGGATAAGGGAGCATATCCTACACATTAGCCAAAACTTAAATCCTCTTTATTTTAGAGAATTAACTCTTAATATTGAGATAGCTTTTGATGATGTAGGAAATTAACAGTTGAGATATTCGTCAGTGTGGATAGACGATCGATGGTAATGGATTCGTCTAGGGACGAACCTGCAATAGATTTGAAATAGAGAAAAAGTGATACACTGGTGTGGTGTTTGTCGAACACCCTCCAATGATTAAGTTAGAATAAGATTCAATCGAAGTATACTGCAAAAGAAATCAACTTGAGAATAGTTATTGGATTGAGAATTGTGTCTCCTTGTTGGTGTTGTCTCTTTCTGACTCTATAGCCGTCTTTGTCTTTAATGAGTAACGGATCTTTGCATTCATTCTCATTTGTAACGGTTAATTGAGGTGTTATAGACTGGTGCTTTGACTTGTATAACGTCTTCTTTCCTGTTGCTCCATCTGTTACTCCTTCTCATAAATGCTTGCTATAAATGCATAACGTATCTTGGATTCGTTCATTATTTGAATGATGAAGCCATTATTTTTTGGACTCATCAGCTTTCAATTAGGCCCACCAGGTACCAGCACAAAAATAGAGGGACAGTGTGAAAAAAAAAAGGGTGAAGCCTTTTGGTGAATGCAATTAATGGCAAAAAAGTTTAAAATCACAACTATTTTTTCTAATTTCACACATATACGATATGATTAACATTAAATGGTAAAAATATAAGCAGTGAGTTTACATAAAAGTGAAGGGTAAACAGTTATTGTCTATCACATAAAACAGTTGTAAAAATAAATATGAAATTGGTTATGTTTCAAAAATAATAACTCATTTATTCTTGGACTCATTTCCGTTCACTCTTTTCAGAAAAGATCTTTCCAATTAACAACAAAAGCACCACCACATCTGTGTCACTTCAAAGCAAGGATCACGTTTCAGATAGATAGTGATTCTCTATCAAGGATTCCATTTGGATTTGAGCCGCTAATAACAACATCATAACAAAAAAATTCATAAAAAGGTTAAGGGAATCCTTGATGTCTACGATTACAGAAAAGAAATCCGAGGCATGTATATGGAGTGATAAGCAACACAGACATGACATATGTTTAAAATTGACCATATTTCAGCATTGTGTCAACTATAAAAAAATTTTATACTAAAATGAATTAAAAAAAAAAAAAATCTTTATGAGACGGTTTTATAAGATATTTATCTCACAATATGTATGAATCTCACACATGAGTTTCACTTTCCAATTTCACATATTGTGATAGATAGAGAGAAATTTCTAATGAGTCTGTCTCATGATGAGATGCCTTCTTAAGAAGAGGACTTATGACATAAGAGTCAATTAAATCATGGAAATGTGCAAAAGTATGAGGTGTCATGCACCCATTAATTTGCACCAAAGAGTTTGGTGTTAGCATTTATTTTTATGGACAAAATTTATGTACAGTATCGTAAGTGCTGTTCTTTAGGTTCTCCTCTTATGATTTTGTCATATGATTACTTAACTAAAAAATATACTTTCATTTTATAATAAAAAAGCCCCATGACAGAATTTTAAGAATGAAACTTAATAAACAACACATAAATATTGTACATAAATCTTGTTTTATATATTTTTATTATTACTACTATTTGCTAGTCAAAGGTGGTGTTGGTATTAAGATAGTCAAAATCTTGAATCATAATTACAACTTTATTTGAGAGCAACACGGAAAACTAATTTTTTTTTACTGAAAGTATGAAAAAAAAGGTTAGAAAATAAGTTGAATAGTATAGTAGGACTCATGAATAGTATCAAAAAGTGCAGTGAAAATCATGAATAGTAGCAAAAATAAGCTGAAAGTGATAAGCTAAAAAATTCAGCTCATTCCAAATGCACATTAAATATAAAAATTTATTACTATCTTTTTTCTTAATTTTTTTTAATGTAATCATTTTCATAACGTATTCAGTTGTTAAGTTTTTATTTAAAGTAACACTGTTTTTACTTATTAGTGACAAGACACTCTGTCACTCTTCACAACATAACATATTTTATTGCAAAAAATTTTAATCACTAAATATATTGTTCTTTTATTAAACCAATAGTTCAACAAACGTTATCATGATATCTTGAGTTAAAATGTTGATTTCATTTAAGGCACACAATATCATCAACCTGGCTCAGAATGTTAAGACCATCTTGGGAGGTGGCTTAATGGTAAGTTTTTGTGACCCTTTCCATACCTACAAGTCCAAAAATTGTAGATTCTAGTAGTGGCAAACTCTACTAGTGCCCGTAGTTTCACGCATGTGAGCACCTTTTTTTTAAGCAAAAAAAGAAAAAGAAAAATCACCTTATCCTGAAATTGTGAGTTGGAAAACTGATTTCATCCCATGGTTGAACTATTTTCAACCAAAAAAAAAAAAAAAAAAATTCTATGCTTCTGATCCACTGTTAGGTCACTGAAGCCATTTTGAAAAATTATCAATAAGAATGATAAAATTAAGGGGGAAGTCAAAATCTTGTTGACTGAACTGCATATCATGTATGCTCCCCAAGAATTTTTAAAAGAGGTAGCGATAAGCCTATAACCTAACACGTTAAAAAGGAAAAAGTAAAAAGGTACAATACGAAATTAAAATATTAAAAAGCGACATCATAAATGACTTTTCAAGGGCATGAGACTTGCATCTATCTACTAATTAAGAGATGGCAGTTGGTGGAATTTGAGTAATTAACCTGATATTGTATGAGAGGCTCGAGGATAACCTAGTCATAACCGATTCAGGTTTGTGTTTTTCTTATTTAAAATCAAATGTACATGATTTAATTTATAATTTTTCTATGCAGATGCCCATTCATATTTTAGTGCAAGGTTCTACTGGGTCTTGCAATCATGTACTAGCAATTTAAAAAAAAAAAAAAAAATTTATCAGCATCTTGATCATGTACTAGTGAATTAATAGCCCAAATCTACTTAAGCTTTCTTTTCGATAGTGGCAAAAGCCCAATCCCTTATTATACAATTCCAACACCAACGAAAGGGTGCTAACCCCCTCATGCCCAGCCTCACTTTTTGTAAAAGCTCCTTAGATGAGGTCATAGGAAAATGGTTAGGTAACAATTTTTGCTATAATTTTTGTTAGAAATTGTTCACGTGATAAGCTGTGAGTGTTTGAGTAAAAGTAGTGTGTTCATGTAAATCCATAATTCCACCACTTAAGACTTAACATGTGAGCAAGTTGTAGTCTTAGTATTACTTGAGGTTGTAAGACAAACTTGTTAAAATGAAAATGTAGTTAGCTATTTTCTCTATTATTATGAACGGAAGTTGAGTGACATTTATGAAGATGTAACTATTGTCTTGTGAGTGTCCAACAAGTTAGAAAGAAAAAGATGAAGAAATATAAATTGAGGTCATTCGGCTAGTGAACAAGAGAAGTCCGAAAAAGGGAGAGGAGAGTGCAGTCTTGGAAGAACTACATGAGTGAGAGTAAGCAGAAGAAAAAAAAAACATAGAGAGCAAAGAAAAATTGTGAGAGATACACGTTAAGGAAGAGAGTAGCGAGCGAAAAAGAAAAAAAAAAGTTGTTCTTTGTTTAAGCTATATCTCTACTTTATTGTGAATTCAAGTTTGGCTTAAGCGTTGTAATCTCTATTTTATATAATTAAATTATTTGGAATTTGTTCTATAATTTTTACCTTCAAGGGGAAAAAAAATTTCATGTAAATCTCTGTATTCATGTGTGGTTGTGCTTCCTCTATTTTTGCTAAATTTTATTCCCAACAAAAGGCCCAATTGTATTCTCGTGCATGCAGGATACTCTTAAATTAAAATAACATTGCCCACCTATATATGCAATATATCTAGTAAAATTCATTTTGTTCACACATTAAATAGAAATGGTACCTTATAATACATCCAAACTCTGGCATAAAAAGGTATTACATACTTACATCCCCATTATTCAGTGTATTTAAATTAAAATGAGGAGCTCCAAGGAGTGGCAATTAAGTACAAATCATTTCTTCTCCTAGTGGTTATTCCCAAAGACTCAAACATGTCAAGCTCATCAAGTTCGATGTCATTGGGGAGTTTCCAATTGAAGTGAAATAGTAGTTGAGAAAGAACAAGTTCAACAATTGTAAGTGCAAATGATATGCCTGGACATATCCTCTTACCACCTCCAAATGGAATGAATTCAAAATTGCTCCCTTTAAAATCAATAGGAGAATCATGGAATCTCTCTGGCCAAAAGCAATCAGCATCAATCCAATATTCAGGATCTCTCCCAATGGCCCATGAATTAATGATTACTTTTGTGTTGCTTGGTATCTCATACCCATTAATTTCACATTTTTCTCTTGATTCTCTTACGATCAAGGTACCCGGAGGGTGTAGTCTTAGAGTTTCTTTCACAACTAATTTCAAATAATCTAGTTTCTTAATGTATGTCTCATCAAGATTCATCTCCTCTTGTAGGACTTGTCGCACTTCAGCTTGGGCCTTTTTCATCACCCTTGGGTTTCTCAATAATTCTGACATTGCCCATTCTATCGTGGACGCTGAAGTCTCACTTGCTCCAGTGAAAATTTCCTGAAATATTGTGTATTCAAACTTATTATTTAGCATAATAAGCTTATGATGAATAGATGCCAAAATTTCCCAAATAAGCATAATAAGCTTGAAAATTGGTAAGCAAGTGTATTCCATAGTTTCTTTATATATTTTATTTTTCAAATTCTTAAATTCATGATGTGGAAATTAATTCTTTTTGTGCACATGAAATGAATGTCAAAAGATAATTTGTTTATGGAACTGCATATACTTATACCTTGTATTTGGCTCAAAAGGTCCATTGCACTCTAAAATCTACGTTGCAGCAAAATATATGTGCAACTCTTGTCACCAAAAAATCTTTGGTACAAACATCTTAGTTGCAGTATATTAGGTTTTTAAATTAAATTCAAACACATAATTGTAGTGACCAATTACGAAAGTTTCCAATATATATATATATATATATAAGAGAAATTAACTTGGAATTCTAAAATAGAAGAACAATATTTGAAACCCCAATTATGGGCCCAACTGAAAAGAGTACAAGCAAACAAAGTTTTCAATTAATTCGAGGAGCTCTCCATGTCTTCAGATGTATGTCCATCCCACCCCTTCCATACAAGCCATATCAAACAAGCTGGCACCAATTATTTTTATTGGTTTATTTTACTTTAAAAATATAGCTTAACTCTAACAAATTCATTATAAATAAAATATAAAAAAGAGTCAAACAAAACAAACACATATCTATCTGTTGAAAAATCATAATTCTAATTCTAACATTTGTATAATGTTTTTTTTTTTTTTTTTTGCTAAAGAATATTAGTATAACTTTGCTTAATTAATAGTACTTAAGATGAAGATAAAATATATTAAGAAGAAAAGGGAAAATACATTGATGGATCTTAATTGTATACCTGAGTGACAGCTTTGATGTGGTTGCTTGTGACATTAAATTCAAGCCCACCCATCTCCTGAAGTTTGAGAAGCACATCAACTAGATCATCATCAACATCACCTGGTTCATGTTTGTTGGTTGAAGAAGCACTTCTTTTTATCTTATGCTCGTTGACTATATCATCAAGAATCCTATCGAAGTTTTTTTGTATTTTCTCCAACCTAGACTTCATACCACTAAGGAAGCCAAGGAACTTTAGTGAAGGGAACAAATCAGGAAAGTCAAAGCCTCCGCTTAGAGTAGACGTTTCCTTGATTAATGTTATGAATTCCTTTTCATATTTGCACTTCCTCCCGAAGGCTGCCCTGGCAGCTATACTATATGTTGAGGACAAGATTTTCTCACTTATATTGATTGGAAGTCCATCTGACAAGGAAATGGATTCAACAAGATAATTTACCTCTCCTTCTCTTATTCTTCTAAATGACTGGACGCGCTTGGAACTCAGGAGTTTTGTGACACAAATCTTTCGCATTTGTCTCCAATAATCACCATAGGGAGCAAAGACAAAACTTGAATTATCATAGGACATAACTTCAACAGCAAGAACAATTGGCCGATTTGCCAAAGCAGAATCATGCGTCTTCAGCGCTTCTTCAACTACTTTTGGTGATGAAATTATTATAGCCAAGACCTCACCCAGTTGTAGTTGCATAATAGGTCCATATTTCTTGGCTAAGTCTCTCAAAGATCGATGTGGAAGAGAGAACACTAGGTGGTGCAAATTGCCTATAAGAGGCAGTTTCCATGGCCCTGGGGGCAAATTATGGCTTTTGCCCTTCGCTTTAGATATTTTCCAATAAACAACAAGGATAAACAAGAAGAATATCCAAGTTAAAAGTGGAAAGGGGAATACTTGCAGCATTGGGGACGAGCACCGAAACTCTTATTTTACGGCAAAGGTATTGCATTCATAGATCAAAAAGATGCATGGAACAATATATTGCACCTAGCTCGGTTCTTTGTATTTGTGGAGGCTATACACGCTAGAGGCTTTGGTGTAATAATTAGCGTATAAAATCTGTAAAGATTTACATCCACCAATAAGAAGAGGATGTCACATCATCATATACTAATAAATTAAATACAATTTCTCACGCATTTGTGAAATAAGATATTAAATAGACTGTTATTGAGTTACATTAGAGGCTTTGGTGTAATAATTAGTGTATAAAATCAATAAGGATTTACACCCACCAATAAGAAAAGGATGTCACATCATCATTTACTAATAAATTAAATACAATTTCTCACACAACCATTTAATATCTTATTTAATTTGTGTAATAAGATATTAAATGAATTATTATTGAGTTACACTAGAGGCTTTGGTGTAAGAATTAGTGTATAAAATCAATAAGGATTTACACCCACCAATAAGAAGTGGATGTCACATCATCATTTACTAATAAATTAAATACAATTTCTCACACAATCATTTAATATCTTATTTAATTTGTGAAATAAGATATTAAATAAATTGTTATTGAGTTTATGTAAAAGGCTGATATGACAATCTCTTATGGTAATTGAAAAGTGTATATAACATATTTTTATCAAATTTAGAATCTTATAATTAAGAGTACATGGATTAAATTACCAATTTTTACAAAAATTTAAAATATTAAGAGATGATAAATTTAATTATTTAAAAAATAATTCTAACACACACCATGACTTAGTCAAGTTTGTTTTCTATTTGAGCTACCGATCTCGTAAATGTTTCAGCAAAGACTTTTGCTCTTGTAGTACATCAATCACGGGAAAGTGGTTGGATGTCACTACCATGAGCGTTGATCTGTCACAGATATGAAGAAAATCGTGCACGTATGCCTTTACTATTTGAGCTACATTTTCACCTGGTCTTTGGAAATTCAGACACCCTGAATTCTTGACGCCATTTCTCGTATTAAGAAATGAGATAACAAAACAGCCGTGCATGATTGAGTCGGTGACTGTGAGGCATCCATTTAAACCTATACTCAGCCGAGTACATTTTTCACGTGGAAATATGTACAATGAAGCCGTAGAATTCGGCTTCTCGTATTGAGATTAAGACCAAAACGATGTGTGGTGCGGTGCATATTTTTTAAAAATAAAATGAAGCGGTTTAATTCTGTGTGGTGCATATGGATGACTAAAATACAGGGATAGAGCCAAATTATTTCCTTTTTTTTTTCTTTTTTCTTTTTTTCTTTGGTTCTAAGAGTACAAAATTAATTAATAACATTGTATATAGTGATAGAAAACAATATAATTGAGAAAGAAAAAAAAATCCAGTGGCCTCCGAAAATCCATCTTAAAAATAAAAATTTACTTCTATTTAAATGTTGGGACCTATATAAGAAGTGTTGAAGACACATGATGCTGCTGCTTTTGCAAATAGGCCAATACTTCTCACTCCAAGAAACTTGACCTTTTTCGACCTTGTTTTTCAAGGGTTCACTAAAGTTTGTCCAAACAAACACTAATGTAACATGTTCGGGCAACTATTATTACACTTATTGAGTGCCTTTGAAATAAAATAATAGAACTCTTGAAAATAACTTTCTCAACTGTTGAAATAAGTGCTGGAGAATAGGGCAAGCACACCCTTAAAATTTATAACGATTTTTCAAGTTCATCCCTTGAAACTGATTTGAAGAGCCTAGTGTTTTCCTCTCTGTTTAAACTTCTACAATCTCAGAGTATTTAGGCTCTTCCTCTCTTATTTTCTTTGATTTCTGTTTCATTCGATTGCTCTCTCTCTCTCTAGCAATTGCTCTCTTTATCATTTTCTCTTATGAGAGTAAGGAATATTTCAGCGACCACCAATGAAGATCTACTTCCGCACTCATCTTCGTCAATCTCAATCAAGGCCTAAACCTTTTGATGCCCTAATTTTTCATTTTCTAATCTTTGATTGAATATTGTGCTTTGCTTTTGTTGCCATATTTATTTTTATTGATTGAATGTGGCAATTAGGGTTCGGTTTTGGTGCGTGATTTCGGGTTCAATTTTGGTGAATATAGGCTTTTGGTGCATGATTTAATTTGCTCCTTCGAGCTTTGTTTAAGTACTCGTCTGATTTTTGGGAGATTTGCTGTTTTTGTTTATACAATTTGATTTTTCAGGAATTTCCTGCACTTTTGGATGATTGCCTATAACTTCTGCTCTATTTATTTATTTTTTTTAATTCAATACGAAATCCAAATAATTATTTAATTAAATCATCCAAACTTCGTTTAAATCTAGGAGATTTTGCTGTGTTTGTTTATATGATTTAACATTTCACAAATTTCTTGCATTTTTTGAAGCACTGCCTATAAGTACTTGTACCATTGCAGTTGCAATTGCGATTGCAATTGCACTATCTTAACTTCTTGTTTCTTTGATAGCTGGTTGTATTTAGGATGGTCTCTTTGAATTCTTTCTATGCAATAGCTGATTGTTTCTATGATAAGAATGTCGATTCCTCATTCTTAGGCCTTACGACATAAATTAGCCGTTAGCCGTAAGGCCTAAGAATGAGGAATCGACAGCAAAGGGGATTTTCAAAAACCAAAAGTGGAGCATGGATATGATGTATACATAGTTGTTGCATAAATTATGTATACATCATATCCATGCTCAGCTTTTGGTTTTTGAAAATCCCCTTTGCCAATTAGGAACATACAAATTAACAGTAATTCTTAGTGGTTATTTTTCCATGTTTTCGCTTTAGTACACTAAAATTTTCCATGAGATACAATTCAATAGTTTCTAGATTGCTGCTTTCACTGACATATTCTGAAACTATCATGGTCGAATCAAAAAAAAAAAAAAAAGGCCCATTTTGCTTAATAATACATTTTTAAATATTATTTGGCAAACCCTGCAACCTAGAACTGTTCCACCATCCAGAATTTCCTCAAGTTCAACCTCTCCTAGGCTTATAACAGTTGCGAGATTTGAATCTAAGGACAGGAATCAAAGGTGCCGATATACACTTATGATTGTAACCATGGCAGCAATCATATAGTATTACCTATATATACATCTGTATAGCTGATCAAGTGCATGTATTCTGTTGCATGTACCTATATGAAATTTTTGTTTCGAGAGAATTTGTTTCAAAGGTTATCAAGGGCCATCTAGACCCTCAAAAATCAAAATAATCTTTTTTGAGGGCTTTTAATACTTCTTTTACCTATATAAAAAAAGCCAACTTTGTTGTAGTGTCTTGCCTTTGAAGTAATTTCTTATGGTAATTCAGGTATGATCCTAATGATGATTATAGGGGACAAATACGAAAGATTTGTGTCATGGAGTCCCAGTGCGAAATGCATCCAGTCATTTAGATCAACAATATAATTTAATGCATTTCTTTTTCTGAGGAGCTTCAAATAAATTTCACAAATAAAATCTCCTCCTTCGCATATGGTATCACTGCCAGGGCAACCATTGGGAAGAAGTGCAAATATGAAAAGGAACTCATATAACTAATCAAGGAAATGTTTATTCTCAGTGGAGGCTTTGAATTGCCTGATCTGTTTCCTTCACTAAATTAAGTTCCTTAGCTTCCTTATAGGAAAGAAACCTGCCTTGGAGAAAATACACAGAAATCTTGACATGATTTTGGATGATATAATCAACTATCATAAGAAGAAAAGGTGTGCCTCTTCAACCAGCAAACATGCAAGTGATCAATCATGATGATATAGTTGATCTGCTTCTAAAATTTCAGAATCGGGTGAACCTGAATTTAATATCACAAGCAACCACATCAAAGCTGTCACCTTGGTAAGCAAATAAGATTAATAATTTACTACCAAAACTTTGCCACAACTATCATATAACAAACCTTGAGTGGTAGGGAAAAAATAGTGAGTTCATATAAAAGTAATAAATAACAACTTACACTCTGTTACATCAGAATTGTGGCAAAACTTTAGCAAAAAAAATAGTATGGTCCTAGAGGCTAGAACCACTCAATAAGATCCATCAATTTATTACCTACATTTCTTTTGCTGCATTTTCATTTTTCTTTTATGCTTTTCTTTCTTTCTTTATTCTTTTAATTTACTAACAAGGATATCCTAAACTCTTAGAGTAACTAAGAGCATTCACATCATGCTCAATACACGTTTAGCCAAATTTGATCTAATTTCCATCTTTTGTTAATTTAGCTAATCCATTATTCACAAATGACTACTTTAGTCTCAATACTTTATTACTATTCTATTTAAATATTATTTTTTTCTCTCCAAATATTTTTTTTCCAACCCACCCTTCCCTAAAACACTAAATTTTCTCTTTAGAACAACCAAACTAAAAACTCATAGGGAAAAAAAAATTACACCATAAACACCAAACATTACAATCAAAGAACACCCCGTTGCAATGCTACATGCCACCAACGGATTGACGCTACACTCCACCAGTTCGAGGGAATTGAACTATTGGATTCGAACGAAGGTCCAATCTCACTAGAGCACAAGAACAACGCACTACCATTGTACCACCACTCACCAACACCAAATTGACTCACCACAACCGATCTATGTGTATTAGAGCATGAGAGAGAGACATAGATGCATGAGAGAGACAGAGAGAGGAGTGAGTGAAATTCATACAAAATTAATTGATTTTGTTTTATTGATGAACAATTCTCAAAAAGTATTTTGACGCATTGTTCATTTGTTAGTTTTGCATGTTAGAATGTTGAGCCTGATGCATAATACTTTTAAGTGAGTTTTACAATTTATTTGACTAAATGTCATCTTGACTATCCTATTGTGTATGTTCTAACTAATCCCAATGTGAAAATAGTATAAAAATATTTTTGGAATTATTACTTTAATCCATAGAGTGGAGAACAATTTCAGCTGCACTTAACAAAAATCAAACATCAAGATTATGAAATTAAGAATTTGAAAGAAAAATGTAATAACTTAAACATTGACCAATTAAAAATTTAATTGAATTTTCTCTTAACTTTGCCTATTAATATATATATATATATATATATATATAGATAAGACACACTAGATGTCAAAACTCCCGATAAAAAATATAATAAACTTAAACATCAATACTTCTTGAAAAAATGTCACACATCAAACATAATAAAAACTTTTGCTAACTAATAATGTTCAGCTTGTTCTTTAATTTAAATAACCTAAATCAAAGAGCAATTAAGCACCTTATCACTCCATAGTTGTAATGAATAATAGAAGATCAAAAATAAATAATAAAAAAAGAGAGAAAAAGATGAAAAATTAACCGATTTAAAATGTGTGAAAGGAACAAATTAAAACACTCCATAGTAAAGGATTATCAATACCGAACAAAATTAGAGTTGCGAAAATGCACTTTTAGTCCCTACATTTTAGGTCTATTATCATTTTGGTCTCTAACTAGATTTCATGCCTACCTCAGTCCTGAAAACGAAAAATCATGTTCATTTTGGTCTCTACCTTCAACCCACTAATAAAAAATTCCTACGTGATAGATGAAGTGCACTAATGATATGTTAGATGCTGATATGGCTAAGTATGGAGCTGGCATGGTTATTAAAACAATATTTAAAATGCCACATCAACATTTTAACAAATAAAAAAAGAAAAAGAAAAAACACAAAAGTAAAAGGTGAAAGAAAAAAAGAATTAAAAAAAAAAAAAAAAACATGGTTCAAGAACAATAACACACAAGATGAACGCACAAGAACACAAAAAAAATTCAATCACAAAAATCAACACAACCAGAAAGTTACAACAATCAAATTCAGATTTCAAGAAAAAAGAAAAAAAAATACTCTAAAATTACATTTTCTTTTCTTTTCTTTTCTTTTCTTTTCTTTGACAACCAAACACAATACATACATCAATGGACCACCTATTCCATCAGCTTCAAAATACAAAACCTAGTTCCACTGTATAAAATTCCTATGATCTAATTCAAAAAACAGCCACTTCATAAAAAATTTCTAGAAAGAGATTCTTGAAATCTCATTTCCCATTTGGCTTTCATACCAAGTAGAGGATAATCAAAACAAATCTAAAGAGCTCAAAGTTTAAGCAATATGAATCCACCAATGAAGAAAAAACCACTAATTAAGATCAGGTACAACTCCAAACATAACAACCCCAACAATAAAAATACAAAATTTACCATGGGAAATATGATTTTTTTTTTTCATAACATACCATTCCATAAACCCATCAAACATATTCCAAATAATAATTAAAAAAAAAAAAAAACCCCAAAAAGAAGCTCCAATTTTTTTCATATCTAAAAACCCACACCACCTCCAACGCCACCATCATTCTCACCTCACACATCAAGCTTCAAAATCCATCATCATATCTAAAACCACCAAACCCAAACAACATCAACGCCAGCCATGGAAGGTGGTGGTTTTGATGAGATCGTCATCATCATCCAAACAACCAAAGATAGTGGTGGAGAGATCGCGGAGAGAGAAAGACATGTGCTGGTTAGAAGAGATTGACTTCTTTGAGATCGTCAGCCATGAAAGGCGATGAGTTATGGTTCTTAGTGGTGGAGGATATTGCAGGAGGGTGGCTGAGAGAGAGAGAGAGAGAGAGAGAGAGAGAGAGAGAGAGAGAGGAGAGAGAGAGAGAGAGGAGAGAGGAGAGAAGAGAGAGAGAGAAGACTTGGGTTTGGGTTTAGAAGAATTTTGAGTTTCAATAAAAAAAAAAAAAAATCAAACCCAGCCAGGGTTTTTTAATCTGTTTCCAGTTTTGATTTGGATTGTGTTTGTGTTGTGTTTTTGTATTTTCAATTGCTAAGAAATTGTAAGAAAATAAAAGGAAAAAACATAAGTTGTTTTAAATATTTTCTAATTAATATTATTAGTTTTTTTATTTAGATGTTGACATGGAAATTTTTTTAAAAAGCAAAATAATTTTTTTAATATTAATATGTCAGCATTTACTATGCCAATAATGCACTCCATCTACTACGTATGATTTTTCTGTTAATGGTTGATAGCAAAGACCAAAATGGACATAATTATTTTTCGTTTTCAATGACTGAGGTACGAGTGAAATCAAGTTAGAGACCAAAATGAGAATAAGCCCAAAATATAGGAACCAAAAGTCCATTTTTGCCAATTGTAATTTAACAATCCCCTCGTATAATCACAGCACAACAATACATTAATGAATGAAAAGAAAACATCACAACTTTGAATGTTTCATGAACAAACTAAATGGAAATCACAGAAATAGTTTTATCCTTATGAAGATACAGGGTTTCCACACACACACACACAAAACTCTAAATAGATAAAAATGGGATTTTCCATTGAAAATATCATCTTCACTCTAAATCTATACCTTTCAATCTATATATTATAACTTGTTATTGTATTAATTTGGTAGTTTTAGAAGCTTTGGCACTTTAGTTAGTTTAGAATTTTGTGGAGTTACAAATAGGGTGACAAAACTTCCTAGGAGTTGTATAGATATGTTTATGGAATGCCCAGGAACTAGTTATGCCTAAAACACAACTACAAACAAGTTAAAAAAAAAAAATGGAAAAAAAAAAAAGGGCCTACATCTGTATTTTAGAAACACCGCAACAAACAATTTAAAAAATTAGAATTAAAATTGATCTATAGTGGCGTTTTAGAAACACTGCCATAGGTTATGGACTTGTAACGGCGCTTTTATGAAACCCTGCAATAGCCTAGCTAGCCCTATAGCGACAGATCAACGGTGATGCTACAAAGCACCACTATAGCCTAGATGGACCTATAACAACGCTTTCAGGAGCTATAGCAACGTTTTGAAAGCACAGCTATAGGCCTCATATTTTGTAGTGAAGTGGTTTTTGCTTACATTTAAAGCATCAAATTCAACCATTATTGTTCTTTTATCTAATTTTATAGTTCCAATTATGTCAAAAATAGATATCATAATCTTAAAAATTAATGATAAAAATAATTTTGGAGTATGAAAATTCATCAGAAATAGGCTCAATTGGGAAATATTACGAAATTAAATTTTGTAATCTTGTAGGCTACATAGTAGTACTCAAAGATATCATAACCCCCCAAAAATGGTGGTGGTGAAAAAGACATTTCTTCATCCTTTTGAACATATAAAGAATGCAGAGAATTTTAAAAGAAAATTATTTTCTTTCTAAAATTTGGACATCCAGAGCTTTGAAAATGAGTACTAATTTGACTTCATTTGGAAGTAAAATATAATGATAAGATATGACGTTTTAAGTATGGTCATACTGTATAGCCTATGAAATTACGGAATTTAATGTCCAAAAATTTATCAAAGCCTTCTTTTTACGAATTTTTCCAAATAAATTTTTTATCATATTTTTTTAATTTTACTTTATGATATCAATGTTTGATATAATTGGGACCACATTAATAATTAGATGAGAAAAAGGATTTCTAAGAGTTAAATTTAAGGTTTTGAGAAGTAAGAGAAAACCATAGATATTATTTTCCTCCAAATAGATTTTTGGCCAAAGAAAGGAAAGGAATTTGGAGAGAGGAGAAAACTTTCAAATGATTTTTGTAAACTATTTTGTGATTTCCCTTTAGTATATTAGCGAATTTGTTGAAGTTGTAATTTGTGTTGTGGTTTCAGGAGTTCTCAAGAGAAATGATATCTTTTAATTTACTTAATTTATTGTCATGTTGTAACTATATTAGGGTTTTATAAGAGTATTTCAAATTCCAATTCTATTCATGATTATTATTCACTGTGTAATTCAATTTCTTAAATGTTTGGTATTACAGAGTCCCTCCCTTCCCTTTTTTTTTTTTTTTTTTTACACGGGATAAAAATTTTACTCTAATTTAATCTAAGTGTGTATATATATATATATATATGTGAATATCATTTTTGAAACTTGAACCTCAGCCCTTACCTGTCACACCACATAAATATTTATACTTTTGGAGTGATCATCATGTCAAGAGTGTGTGATGATATTAGGACTTATTTAATGTTCATACAATTATGTACAATTTAGTTTAGAGTTAATGATTTCCCGTTGTTTTAATTTATGCCTTTTGTATGTTTCAAATTATTCAATGCGTGTGTTCCATGCAGGCATATTTGATTAAGATATTTATAAAAATAGCACACTACTAGATTTAGGATTCATAGGGTTTTTGGAATTCTGTCAGAATATATGCATATGCATGTGTGTATAGTGCATAAATATGTAGTTGTATTCACACCTTCTTTGAATCTAAGCGCCACTTTCTTAGTTGTGTGCACTCGTGTATCAATTTTTTGATTGTGGTAAATCAAAACTTGAAAAAAATTAAAAATGAATAAACTTCGGGCTTCCACATAATTATTACATTCATGATTCAACATATACATTATTTAAATAGGAAACACTAGATGCCAACACTCCCTTAAACATATGAAGAACTTAAAGATCAAAACTTCTTAAAATATGTTACACACCAAACATAATAACAATTTGGCTAACTAATAATACTCAGCTTATTTTTTTAATTTAAGTAACCTAATTAATCAAAGTGCAACCAACCACCTTATCACTTTATCTTGAAATATCCGCACATAATATATTTGCAACCCTATTATTTAGTGTCTTTCATGAAAAAGAGGTTTCAAAGGAGTGGCAATTAGGTACAAATCATTTTTTCTCCTACAAGATATTCCAAAACTCTCAGACATGTCAAGTTCTTTTCGTTTGATCTCATTAGGGAGTTTCCAATTAAAGTGATTTAACAATCAAGAAAGAACGAGTTCAATATTTGCAAGCGCAAATGATATGCCTGGACATATCCTCCTACCACCTCCAAATGGAATAAATCCAAAGTTTGAACCTTTAAAATCAATGAGAGAATCTTGAAACCTCTCGGGGAAAAAGCATTCAAAATCAATCCAATATTCAGGATCTCTCCCAATAGCCCATGCATTAATGATTACTGTGGTGTTGTTTGGTATCTCATACCCATTAATTTCAAATTTTTCTCTTGCTTCTCTGGCGATCAAGGCACCAAAAGGGTGTAATCGCAAAGTTTCTTTTACCACTAATTTCAAGTAATCTAGCTTTTGAATGTTTGCCTCATCAAAATTTCTCTGCCCTCCTAGAACTTGTCGCACTTCTGCTTGTGCCTTCTCCATTACTCTTGGGTTTTTAATTAATTCTCACTACAAAACGCTGGGCCTTTGGGCCGCATTTTCTTGGGCCGCGTTTTTTAGATGTGCTACAGCCCCGTTTTACAAAAACGGGGCTTAAAGACCGTATGGCTTGCCCTACAGCCGCGTTTTAAACGCGGCCTAAGGATAACTCTTAGGCCGCGTTTAAACCGCGGCTGTAGGACTAGTGCTTAGGCCGCGCTTAAAGCGCGGCCATAGCACATATACTTACGCCGCGGTCATAAAACGCGGCCATAGAGCCTCTGAGGGCTATAGTCACGCGTTTTAGGCTGCATTCAAAAATTCGGCCTAAATTTTGTAGTGTCTGACATTGCCCATTCAATTGTGGTTGCTGAAGTCTCACTTCCCGCAAAAAAGACCTCCTGAAAAATCATGTTGACTTACAATTACAATGTGATCGAGATGAGAATTTAATACTAAGCAAAATAGGGTTGCTTTATAATTTGTGTATGCATATGTGATTTTTCTTCTAAATTCCTAATTTCGTGAATTTTGGATGTTGATAATTGTTACGTGTAAATGAAATTTATGTCAAGAGACATTTTTTTCTGCTCTACACAATCTATTTGGCTTATAAACTACGAAGTCTACCACTCAAAAGAATATGGTGTGGCAAAATACGTGAAGATGCATACATCAAATCGCTCACCATTTTATGGAGTAAAAGAATCCTTGTAAAACTATTTGTATAAAGCTGCGCATTTACTAATTGAGATGAAGAAAAAAAAAAAAAAAAAAAAAAAAGGGGGGGGAAGCACAATTGCACAAAAAAATACCAATGTGACAGCTTTGCTTGTGACGTTAAATCCAAGCTCGCCCGTTTCCTGAAGTTTTCAGAAGCACATCAATCGTATCATCATTATCGCTTTCTTCACTTTTTTTAGCTAAAATGACTCTTCTTTTCTTCTTATGATTGTTGATTATATCATTCAGAATTTTGTCTGTTTTTCTATGCGTTTTCAACTATGCGGGCTTGATTCCTGTAAGGAAGCCAAGGAACTTTAGTGAAGGGAAGAAATCAGGTAAGTCAAAGGCTCCACCTAGAGTAAACATTTCCTTGATTAATGATATGAATTCTTCTTCATATTTGCACTTCTTCCCAATGGCTGCCCTGAAAGCCGTACAATATGTTGAGAAGAAGATCTTCTCACTGAGATTGATTGGAACTCCCTCTGACAAGGAAATGGATTCAACAAGATTATTTACCACTTCTTCTCTAATTCTGCTAAATGACTGGACTCGCTTGGCACTCAGGAGCTTTGAGACACAAATCTTTCTCATTTGTCTCCAATAATCACCATAGGGAGCAAAGACTATACCTGAATTACCATATCACATAACTTCAATGGCAAGAATAATTGGCCTATTTGCCAAAGCAGCATCATGCGTCTTCAGCACTTCTTCAACTACTTTTGGAGATGAAATGATTATAGCCATGACCTCACACAGTTGTAAATAGGTCTATATTTCATGGCTAAGTCTCTCAAAGATCGATGTGGTAGAGAGAAAACTAGTTGGTGCAAATTCCCTATAAAAGGCAGTTTCCATGGCCCTGGTGGTAACTTATGGCTTTGGCCTTTGGCTTTAGACCTCTTCCAATAAAAAAACTATGATAAACAGGAAGAGGCACGAATAGAGAGAAAAGGAGGGCATTGTGATTGGGAGAATTGGGGACAACAAAAGAAGCTTTGTGTTTGGGAATAGGGTTTTGTATGCATTGGTGCATGGAATACTAGCTGTAATTATATAGTAATTAGTTAGATGACAATACGTAACTGGAATATGAGGCTATCATATTTTAATTCAGTACTATTTGAAGTTTTACTTTTTCCTTTTTAATTTTTGTGGTTTTGGGTTGCATATGATGTCAACCTTGTGCGGCCCAACACAAAAGTTTTTCCCAATTTTTTCGTATGGTCCAATTTGGAAATTTCACATTAGAAGCCAATTAAAATTAAAAAAAGGCAGACCAAATTAACAACTTTCTTTGTTAGATGACAAGCATGTCAAATATTTTTTTCATCATCAGACATCCTAATGCTTTCAAATCTAGTTGTTAATTGCTGTAACTTATTAAGTTTAACAACCATTGTGCCTTCATACACAGTTTGGAGAATTTTCTAAGCAATATGAGCAACCTCAACATTTGAGATTCTCCTGAATTCCTCCATAGAAATAGAATTAAAAATAGAATTCATGACTTTGCTATTAAAAGTGGCTGCCTCTTTTTGGGACTTCGACCACTCACTAATAGGAGTAGTCAGTTTCTCTTATCTGTATTCAACAGAGTTCCACACTCTCTCATTTATAGATTTCAAGAAGGCTTTCATCTATAGATTTCAAAAAGGCTTCCATCCTCACCTTCCAATAGGCATAGTTATTCCCATCAAAGTGTGAAGGGATCATAAGAGAATAATCGTGTTCCATGATTACAGGGGTCAAGGATTAACACTTAAATCAAGAGATCTAAACATAAGAGCTAACCTGCTCTGATACTACTTGTTAGTTTTTAAACTCCTCAATACAATATGTTCAACCTAATATTAAGCCAAGTTGATTAACAAGTTTGTTAATTTAGATCTAGGTTAAACCAATATGTGTAAAACAGATATAATGCCACAGATCTGATGACCTAGGAAACCTAACTGGTAAAAAACTCGGGGAGGATTTAATTTATCTATCCTCAAGGTAAAAAACAGATCCACTATGAAAGAATTGAAGTTTGTATAATAAGATTTAGACCACTAACATCCTATTGCTACCTTGCATAGAAAACTTACTACCATAACCACGTGACAGCTTTGAGTCCATGGACTACTTCTTTCTTTGATCTGTAGCAACCACAAATTCTCCTACTTGTGACTTTGAGACACCTCTCAAAGGTTTCAGATCTTCTTGAAAGTTCTTTATGTAGCAACTTAAGTAATCATCAAGTTCTTCACGTGAATCTTGATCTTGATAACTCTACATGTGTGTATGAAGGTAAACACCTCTCAGATCTCACAAAAAATTCAATACAGAACTCAACAAAGGCTTCTAAAATGTAGTTAGGGTTATTCCTTTTATACTTGGAGTGAAACACTTAAACCTACACGTCATATAGGCTTGTGTTGGTTTGAGAATTCTGCAGAAAATTACTGATGCACAACTTTCGATCGATCGAGTCTAACTTTCGATCGAGCCTTGTAGATTTTGAATAGTAATTCCTGCAATTACTCGATTCCAACTGTACATCAATCCAAACTTTGAGCAAGTTTAAACCTAGACTAAACGTTTTGATCATGATTTGCCAACATATACAAATTGAAGTTCTAATACATTAGTTCCTAAAGTCTTAGTACCTAACATAATGAATTACAAAGACTTGTAAGTTGTCACAATTAAGTTGAATTGTTAAATAAAAGAATTGAAAAGAGTAAAAACAAAAACTAAGAAATAATGAATTAGAGTATTCTAAGTAATAATAATTAAAATTCACTTAACAACAATAATTAATAACTTTATTATAGTAATAGAGAATAGATAATTTACAAGATTTATTCTTAGTAATAATAATTAATATCTTCATTATACTAAGAAAACATATACCTAATGAACTTATAATTTATCTTTAATTCTCTTGCTAATACTATGAATGAATTTTTGATAAGGAAGTCACATATTTACAAGATTTATCTCCCATTTAAGATTTATTATCTAAAAGAACTTGTGTTGATTTATTAAATAAATAAATAAATAAAAAGAAAATCTTCTTTTGGATCATAGGATACGAAAGATCTCATCATTATTATCATAATGATCAAGATGAAAAAAAAAATTTATTTACAAAGAGGTCCTTTTCAAGCTTGTTAGAACATATATGAATCATGTTAGGAACATATGTCAATATAGAATTGGCTAATCCTTTGACAAAACGCACTTTACTTGTAATTGGGTAGATCTAGGATGTGTTTAATACTTCAAGGAATAAGGCTTAAAATCCAAGTGTTAAAGTCATGCAAATCTATCCAAGAATCAAGTAAAGAAGTGCTGGATTTTAAAGTTTGACAGCTAGCTCAATAGATAGCATCTATTGAGGTTTAAAAGGCAGCTTTTGCCTGATACTCGAAAGTTGCTTAATAAATACCCTATCTATCGAGATTTATGAAAATTAGATTTTTAGTTCTGATTTTCATCTAATTCGTGTATATATGTTTGTGCTTTCTTTTCTCACAACCTTAAACATATATTAGGATTATTTTAAGGGCCGTCACAGTTGATGTAAGTACAACTTGATGCAAAGGTTTTACACAAGCATATTGTGACCGAAGACATATGCCCTAATTCATCTTCCTCTTCAAGAAGATGCTATGTTTGTACGTCGTAAGGTTTTGTAACCAAGGAGTTTCATGATCTTCATCATATGGATGAACTGAAGAACTTTGCAGCTAACATCTTTCTCAAGTTGGTTTGTAAGCTGCGTATTAGGATGCATGCATCGATTGGTTAGTCACGTATTGGGAGCCGTGCATTGAAAGGAGAGATTGTCACTACAGAACAAATCCAATTGAGTATTGGAGTAAGGGTTCATCTGTAGGTTAGTATAAGGTACTAAAATTCATTTATTTGTAACAATTTGTTGTGATAATAGTGGATTCTAAAAAGTAGTGACCTTAAAATTACCAAGTGGAGTTTTTGCCTTGGAGATTTTTCCAATTCGTTATCGTGTCAACTTTATTTTTCGTTGCATATTAACTTAGTTGGTAATTTATTTGTACTACCACGCGTATTGCATGTTAATTAGCTTAATTAATTTACTTGATTAATTAATAGGTTAATTTATCATAAGGGATACATTCTTAACCTATAAAGCATCTTCAACACAAATTTGAATAACCCCTTTAAAAAATATTCTTAAAGCCGTGACCACTGACGTGAGAGGAGATACCTTATGGTGCATATGTGGTTCACCCACTGTTCACATGTGATATGTGATGATTACGCTTTTGTGGACCCGCCTAAAAAAAAAAAAAAAATTCAGACAAACCAAAAAAACCAATCAAAAAAATCACAAATCTAGATAACAAGAATACCCTTTAGGCAATATAGCATATTAGACTCTTCCTTCTCTAATCTGACCTCTCTTCTTTGAAATCTTTCATCAGTCCCCTCTCTCTGCTCTATCTAATATTTGTTGTGTGAGCCTATGAGGTAGATCCTTTGCCAATTTTTAATTTTTATGAGGATGAAAGCATTCTGGATCCTTTTTTTTTTTGTAGATCACTACTCCAATCTATGCCCTCCCCTCTCTCTTGAATGCTAGTAACTGATAGTGTGTGAACTTGTGGCTATCCTTTTCATAAATAAAATAAAATAAAATAGTTGTGTTGGGTTGTGTGAATATTGAACTTATGATTGCCTAAATGGGTAGAGGGGGTTGTGACATGTGTTTGCTATAGTGCTAGATGAAGTATATATCAATATATGTGTCAAATTTTGGTTCAAAAGATAAGTAAGAAATGATAAAAGGAGTACTCATTTCACTATTTATTTAATTAATTTTGTGATACTACATTATTATTTTCCTATCTTATAAATTCATTGTTCCAAAAAGTAGACCCAAACCAAACCAAATAAAGATTGATTTTTCTCATTATTTACAAGTCAAGAAATTATTTGAATCTTACATAGATGTAAAATATGTCCTTATAATTTATATAACTTTTATATGATTTGTAGATAATGAGAAGTCAACTACAATATTTGATTTTTTGAAGAATACAAATAAATTAAAAGTCATTACTAATATCCTATTTTTTGAAAATCATTGAATAACATTTTGAGGAATTGCTATTGATAAAATAAGTATCAGTTCATTGCAACATGATCATATATCTATCCATAAATATAGGATTAAGATGTTAATGGACGTTCTAAAATTCCACAAACTTATATTAAGCCTGACCCCCCCACTTTGAATTCTAGTTCCGTCCCTAGTACCTTATGTTGCATATGTGGTTCACCCACTGTTCACATGTGATATGACAATAACCATTTTAGTAAATTTCTACAGTGATAGTGACGCATTCTTCCTTTTTTTTTTTGTGAGAAACATAGTGAGGCATTCTAAATTATGTGTGTTCTGAGTTTTGAACATTCCACCCCTTTATTCTTGGAAATTTAAATAATCACAGCTATCCAAGATAATTTTGGTAAAATTTTTGTATTGCATTGTAGTTTAGCATTCAGTATAAAAAATTGGTAGAATTTGTATAGTTTTGCTTAAAAATAACTTATGTTAGTATATATATAATGGTGTAAATTTACAAATTTATTATTATAACTATGTAAATTTACACTGATATTATTTATTTTTATATTTAGTTTTTTATTCTTTCTTTTATGTATCTCGAGGATGAAAAAATAGAATGAATGTTGCTTGTTACATGCGAAAAAAGAGAAATAATTTTAAGAATACGAAAAATTAATATTTTAATAAAATATGATATAAAATTATTATATCTGATGCGGGTGTTTTGAGGAGTGAATATACAAATTAATATATATATATATATATATATATATGTACACACACACTATACTATAAAAAATTGAATTCTTTTAACTTTTTTTTTTTTTTTTTAACTTCCTAAGTGCTTGCTACATAGAATTTGAAGCTCCCACAATTTTCAAAATAAAAAAATATTTTGAAAAAAAATAAATCTCTTCCTCCAAAAAAATAATAATAATAAAAAAATAAAAAACCCAATAGAGGCGAAGCTAGGCAGAGCTTTTTGAAATTTCCATTATTTTTCAATAAAGCCAGTAAAATATAACTTAGAAATTAAGAAAATTTTCTTCATTG
>NW_027069953.1:0-16771 GCF_002906115.3 Quercus suber | reverse complement strand
TCTTGAGTTTTTTAGTAGATTTTTTTTTTTTTTTTTTTTGTGCCGATCTTTTTTTAATAACTTTAGCGCCAATCTTTGATTGCTGTTAAGACGCTGTCTTTGTTGAAACATATATTCTGGAATATCGAACATTACAAGTTTACAACTTACAAAAGTTACAAAGATCAGTGTGGGTGATCTGATTTGAACCTTTTCTGTTGTCTAGTGTTTTGATTGGTTTTTTAAACACTTTGTTGCGCCATAATCCTTAGGAATTGAGTTCCTGCTCGAACACAGTTCGGCCCGTGAATTGCATCCTCGGCCCAGAACTCCTAGCATAATGACGGATAAAGAGGAAGGCCCAGTCCATCATAGTGACAGGCTACTCCTAGAATCTCCCGTTTGTGGGCCAAGAACATTAGCAGAGAATAAATTAATTGAGGGCTTAGTCAGCGCCTCATGAGCATTTTTCATCTTTTCCTGACTTCTAGCCCAATTTTCCTGTGGCTGTTTTAGAGGCCTTTTTGAGCTCCTTTTTCTTCAAATGTTATATGCATGGAAAGATCTAAATGTCTAGTTTCTAATGGTTCTAGCCTCATTTAGAGCTACCCCGAAAAGTTGAAATTAGCGTTGTGTGTGTCTGTATATATATATATATATACACCCTCTTGTTCCAAGGCAGTTTCTAGTTAGTCGTTACAATATTTAGGCTTTACACTAAGCTTAGCATTCTGTCTATGCCATGTGATTAATTAAGAACGTGGTGATGAGCATGTTGACTACATACCTGGAGTTTCTACCATCCGTATTGCTGATCTTCCCAACTTTACATATGCAGATGGTCGACTAGTCTTGCCTGGAGTCCTGGAAGGTATTTCAAGCGTGTCCAATAAAGCGCAGTATCTTCTATTCACCACCTTTCACGAACTTGAAGCTGAAGCCATTGACACTTTAAAAGCAAACTTTCCTATCCCGGTCTACCCTATTCGTCCTGCCATACCTTACTTAGAGCTTGAAGAAAAGAGTGCTTCTGTAACTAATGCTAACAATGGTGTCAACTATCTCTGGTGGCTTGATTCTCAACCTCCATGTTCGGTGTTGTAAATCTCAATAGGAAGTTTCCTTTCGGTTTCAGATGCCCAAATGGATGAAATTATTGGTGGTATAAGGGACAGTGGTGTTCAGCGCTTGTGGGTGTCACATATAGAAACTGGTCGGCTCAAGGATTGTAGTGGTGATAAGAGCCTAGTGGTGCCTTGGTGTGACTAATTGAAGGTGTTGTGCTACTCAGTAGGAGGGTTTGGACCCATTGTGGCTGGAATTCCACTCTTGAGGCTGTTTTTGCTGGTGTACCAATGCTTATTTTTCCTATATTTTGGGATCGAGTCCCAATCAGTAAACATATTGTGGAGGATTGGAAGATTGGATGGAAGTTTAAGAAAAATGTTGGAGTTGTTACAAGAGGTGAAATTTCAGAGCTTGTGAAAAAGTTTATGGATAACAAAAGCAATGTGATGAACGCAATGAGGCAAAGAGCAAAAGAATTCTTCAGAAGTCAAGTTGACGAGCAATTGCAAAAGGTGGGTCATCTGATGCAAATCTTGATGCTTCTATTAGAAATATTTCAGGAGGCCACAGTCATTAAGCATAGTTGTAATTTATCGTATTCATTGGTCAATTGATATGCAGAATTTGATTGTAATTTCATTAAGATCGTGTGGTTTTAGACACTTTATTCTTCGACAACTTCTTTAAAAATAAAATTGAAACTGTCACACAAGATGCACCAGATTATTTGCATGCAATGAAATTAAAGCCTTGTAACTTTTACTAGTTTATTTTGTTAGATGAGTTTGATTTGGATTTAAAAAGTGTGGTGATATGTGAAAATTGAATTTCAATTGTTGTGGAAAAACTAAAGTGCTATGATGTCATTTTTATGCTCTCTCTCTCTCTCTCTCTCTTCTCATAGAGGTTTGTTTTGTATTTTTATTTTGTATTTATAAGTTATTCTTATAAAAATCCATTCTTGCTTTTAGTACAAAACTCACTGAGTCAACTTGACAGCTGTTAGTCCAAAGTAGAAGTTGTATTATTTGTGTTGTGTTGCTAAAGTTGTGGGTTTGAAGAGGTGTTTCTTAGTTGCCATGGGAGACTAGTGAAGAAATTAGAAGGGGAGCAAACTAATTTTTTTTCCTATACTCATTTTCTAGCCTTGCATTTTTTATGAACCTTCACAATCACTTCAGCAAAGGCTTCATGTTTCTTAGTGCCTATTTTCAAAGGGAGCCTTAATAATTCACTTAATTAGGAACGCCTTGTTGAAGACCCATGACATGAGATAGATGAGTTCTATCTCGGGTTGTTGTATTTCTAGCTTTTTACTTAAAAACATGTTGGATTTGGCACCACTTTTCCTGATCACCTCATATATCTGTCGAGACATTCCTTAAGGCAAATAAAGGAGGTTATCTACAAATTGCAAATGAGAGAAATCACTGGCACACTTGCTGCAAGTACACCCCATCAGCTTTAACTCCTACACAGTCAAACTATTGTCTCTTTCGGCTCCACCACACAGCATGGACTTCTACTCCCTAATTGTCACCAATCACTCAATCCTCATTCTATACAAACCTGTGGGAAGCTTTAGGCCGGTTTGCTCCGTTATCACGTTAATCCTTCAATTCCTCTATAACCAAAATCACTAAAATCTTCCTTACAACATCCTAGTTGGGTTGCTGCTATGCGTGAAGAACTTCACGCCCTCCTTGCTAAACATACTTGGACAGTTGGACTCTTGTCCCTAATGATCCTACCATGTACATAATTGGGTGCAAAGGGGTCTTCATAACCAAATTGAAAGTTTGTTAAGATAATATTTTCTACGTATTGGCTTATCCTTTGAGAAAATGTATTTTACTTGTAATTGGGTAGATCTAAGATAGGTTTAAGATATCAAAAAGTGTGTTAAACAAACATCACAAGTTGTATCATTAAATACATGAAGATTGAACCAATAAATAATTGAAGAAAAGTTGAAACAGTGAACCTCGACACTAGTCTCAACAGAAGCACGACACTAGCATCTATCGAGACTTAATGAGTAATTCTTGACATTAAGCTCGACAACTCTTGATCTATTAAGCTTCGCAAATCCAGAATTCTCATATTAGAATTTTGGCTCATAATGACTTGGTTTGCTAGGGTTTCGTTCACTAAACCTCTAGATCAAATAAAAGTTTTATTTAAAAATCATCATAGACATAGAGACTCAATTTAGAGAACATATACACTCTGTGAGAAGCTACTGTGTTCATGTGCGTTTTAGAGTTTTGTAATCAAGTACTTCTAGATCTTCAACATGTTTTGAAGTGAAGAACTTTGCATCCAATAACAATCAATCAGTTGCTAGGAAGTTTAATACATACTGGGATCCATGCATAGAAGAAGAAGTCTCTACAAAATTGAAAGCTCAGATTTGTGTAAATACACAAGAGCTTATTCATACTCCCAATTAAAAATTATAACTAGATTGCTTTTATTTTAACTTAAATTAAGTGCGGAACAGGAGTAAATGATTGCAAACAACTGATGACACTACCCTAAGCTATATTCATCCATTATTAACAATAAAAGGAAAGTTTAAGCGTAGGGAAGAGATATACAAATATAAGATAACACTAAAATGTGTTATCGTTGAGAAAACCGAAGAACTCAGCGAAAAATTTTAGGCTTCAACTTATAATAAGAAGAAGACATGAGTCCTTGTCATTTGAAATATATATAATTTTGTTGATCACATGATAGGTATACATATCATCTTATTATTGTGCACTGAAAACTAAGGCTCTAAATATATTTAGAGCTAAACTTTATTCTTGAAAGAAATTATAAAAAAAGAAAAAAAAAATCCAATTGATTTATGGAAACTCATGTACTGTATAAGATACATAATTAACAAAAGATTTTGTTTTTTTGTCTCACTTAAAAAAAAATTAAATTAAATAACTTTTAGTTTTTTTTTTAAATAAAAAAAAAGTTTTTATTTTTTCTCACACGTTTAGCATAAAACCTATCAGCATCTGTATTTTTGATAAACACTGTGCAAATAAATTGCAAAAAATTATATGATACTCAAATGAATACTAGATTAATGTATTAGTTTGTACTTTGTAATTGTTTATGAGAATAAACCCAAATAATCAAATATTTGTACTTTGTAATTGTTTGTGAGAATAAACCCAAATAATCAAATATTTTATAACAGTTTTTTATTTAACTTTAATATTTTCTTTCTTTATATTTAACATTAACTTAGTTTATAAATGGATTTTTTGAACTTTTTGTATATTATCTTAATAATTTATTTTTAATTTTTTTAAATTTTGATACATTCACTAATTTATTTGTATTTAAATTAATTTTAACAGTAAATACATTTTTGGCCTTTAGTTGAATCTCAAATTGTTCTTAAATCTTAGTAATTTCAATAGAGACATGTAATGTTCAAATTAATTCCTCTTTTCTCAACTATCCAATTATCCAAAAAAATCAAAAATCAAAACATAGTAGAGGCAATACTGTCATATAGGTGATATTATATATCACATACGTATTGGAATCTTGATATTCCCTCGCCAAAGTTACTAGTATCTCACATTATAAGAAGATCTTGAGGTAAGAAGCACAAATCATCAGTTCAGCTACAAGTTCAAGGCTGTGCACGTGCTACTTGTCGGTTAGATAAGAGTTTTCATTTGCTTGCATGTCTATTGACCAATGCTAGGAATGTATCAATTTACATAACATTTATCATAATTTGTCACGTGATGAATTATAAGTAATAAAGGAAAAATAGTTGGTCAGTAATTTCATATTTTTATTATTCACAACTTATTAAGTAGAGAGTTATGACAAAAATTATCATGTGACGAGTTACGACAAAAATGGTATAAATCGTACTCATTCAATATTTACTGTGGGGACCGTATACACAGAGCCTTGATGTATTATTCAATTCATTGAGTAAGATGAGCAAGTTTTATTTAGTTCTATAGTTTTTCATACACACATCACTACATATAATCTATTCTCCACTTCAGTCCATCTTGCTCGGACTACTTTGTAGTAGTTTCGTTTGTATCACCTTTCCTCAGTCTCATCAGTTTCCATCAAAATGGATCCTGCAAAAACAGAACAGCCTGATCCAACCGTCTGCCACCTGGTGGCTAAAAAAAAAAAAAAAAATCTACTAAAGAAACTCAAGCTTAGCGTTGTGTGTGTCTGTATATATATATATATATATATACCCTCTTGTTCCAAGGCAGTTTCTAGTTAATCGTTACAATATTTAGGCTTTACACTAAGCTTAGCATTGTGTCTATGCCATGTGATTAATTAAGAACGGGGTGATGAGCATGTGGACTACATCCCTGGAGTTTCTACTATCCGTATTGCTAATCTTCCCAACTTTACATATGGAGATGGTCGACTAGTCTTGCCTGGAGTCCTGGAAGGTATTTCAAGCGTGTCCAATAAAGCGCAGTATATTCTATTCACCACCTTTCACGAACTTGAAGCTGAAGCCATTGACACTTTAAAAGCCAACTTTCCTATCCCGGTCTACCCTATTCGTCCTGCCATACCTTACTTAGAACTTGAAGAAAAGAGTGCTTCTGTAACTAATGCTAACAATGGTGCCAACTATCCCTGGTGGCTTGATTCTCAACCTCCATGTTCGGTGTTGTAAATCTCAATGGGAAGTTTCCTTTCGGTTTCAGATGCCCAAATGGATGAAATTATTGGTGTTCAGTGCTTGTGGGTGTCACATATAGAAACTGGTCGGCTCAAGGATTGTAGTGGTGATATGAGCCCAGTGGTGCCTTGGTGTGACTAATTGAAGGTGTTGTGCTACTCCTCAATAGGGGGGTTTTGGACACATCGTAGCTGGAATTCCACTCTTGAGGCTGTTTTTGCTGGTGTACCAATGCTTATTTTTCCTATATTTTGGGATCGAATCCCAATCAGTAAACATATTTTGGAGGATTGGAAGATTGGATGGAAGGTTAAGAAAGATGTTGGAGTTGTTACAAGATGTGAAATTGCAGAGCCTGTGAAAAAGTTTATGGATAACAAAAGCGATGTGATGAACGCAATGAGGCAAAGAGTATAAGAACTTCAGAAGTCAAGTCGACGAGCAATTGGAAAAGGTGGGTCATCTGATGCAAATCTTGATGCTTCTATTAGAAATACTAGTGCATGACCCGTGCAATGCGCGGCAAATTTTATTTATTATTCACAGAAAAATATGTAAAATCATAATAAAATTCTATTAGTAGAATATTAGTTGTTTCGCTAATTGTCTATCAAACTCGAATAACATGATCATGATACAAAAATTTTGTGCTAACTCCATTAGCCAATCAAACATTATCATGATATCATAAAAATATTATGATAATTCCATAGACAATTAAAAGAAGTATACTGATTTTTTTAAAGAAAAAAGAAACCTTCCCTAGTTCCCTCTTATATTTATTTTTCTTTATTATTATTCTTTTAAATGATTAGAAACTCCCTTAAAATTTAAGGTCTGTTTATGCATTAAATATGGTCAAATGAAGACATACTAAATAAGGAAAATACAAAGAACCTCAATTATACAAACTATGTTTATAACAATTACAGGGTTATTACTATAACTATCCAATTTAAACTACACAAAAGACAATTAATTTCAAAAATACAAAAACTAGACAAAAGATATGTCTTATAAGGGCAAGGGAAAAAAAACCAAAATTCTTTTCAAGTTATATTGTAGAGTTTTATCAATACCAATCACTGTACCACCCTATAAAAAAATAAAAGATAGTAGCACTTAATCAAAGTTACATTTCTGAAATCTCACAGAGAAATCTACAACTACCTGATCCCTTTCCTAAGCCACGTACATCTACTTGATGCTTTTTAGCGCAATCCTTTTCCATAAATTTCTTGGTGCATAAGGATATTGACAATTTTTGCCCTCTTCTCAATTTTTGTCTCTGGCAGTTTCTCAACTACTCTCCAGCTCTTAATAGCAATTAAGACCTAACAAAGTAACATCAACATAAATTAGAGAATGGTGCACTATGTTGCACTCTATAAGCTTCAAAGGATTATTATTAACATAAATCATTCAATATATTTGTCACTAACTGGGTATGGGTGCAGCAAACACATGCATGTACAAAATTTTAGGTATAAGAAAAAAAAATGCCTGTAATGTTGAATGCTCATGGGACCAAGACTAATCTAATTTAAAATGTAAATTCAATGTTCAGCAAGCATTTGGAATAATATATATATATATATAGCACATTCTATTTGTAAATAATCTGCATATCAAGAATCATAAACTGATTTAGGAATAAGCATCATCTTTAAAAAATAACTAACTCAGAAAAATATAGATTGTGGATAGGAATTTCAAAGACATTTCCTAAAGACATCATCTCTCAATAGAAGCTAAAAATACAAAAATATTTAACCAATAGACTAACATGTACCAAAAATCAAATGGCATTCAAGATGATTAGTGTTAGACTCCTATAAGAGTAACACAACGCAACACCCATATATTAGAATTGAATAATACCAAAATTGGAACAAATATACTACAATTAAACACACACATAGACTAAGGAAAAAAAAATCCCATGATCATTCACTCAAAAAATCAGATGTCAAAAGCTCAAACACGCAAAAGTAGCAAAAAAACATCACAAGATAATGCATAAAGCCTTGCCTATATAACTTTTAAATCATCCAAATGTAGCAATATTAGAAGCAATTTTAAGGATTCTTTCCTACTCTTATTGGCTTTTGCAACATAAAAATCACAACCAACATGTATACATCTCACAAAGAACAAAGAACAAATTTGTTAATGTTCCACTTGTCAATTTAAAACAGTCCCAACTTAACTACCATAATAGGAGTCACAACCATAACTGGAGATCATGCTAACTTCAATAAATATATGTATCTTTGTCTAAAAGAGTGTAATTCCTTTTTTTTTTTTAAGAGATAGCCAGGTTATCTTAAACTTAGGCAACCAAAAAAAATCCAATTCCATCCAAACCAAGAAAAGAAGAAATACTGGACTTTAGCTAAAAATATTTTCTATTAAGCTTTGCAGTCAGGGGGGCTTTGATGAAGGGTGGGTTTGGTGTGTCAAAGAGATGTGATGTAGTTTCCACTTGGGATGCGCCATCGATAAGTAGTGCAGAGTTTACCTACTTCTTGTGCTAGTCATGTCCCTAACGTTACCATTCCTATGTGTTTTAAACTATACGTTTTAAACTATAGACCACCATCATAATGCAAATACCTTAATCAAAGCCACATACAACCCAAAGATATACATCCAAACTAATCCAACTATTATAGAAAAAAAAAAGATAATATTTAATGCACAAATTGAAAAATAAAGAGGAAAACTTACTGTTTGCAGTTTTGGTAGGTTATTGGTGGGAGGGTTCTTTATTCTGTTTCTTCTCTACAACACCATATACCCAAGTTTCAACATACCAATGTTGATTATCCTCTTCGAATACTTTATCTTCTCCAAATACTATTTCTGTTGTCTATAATTTACCACAATTGCTTTTCCTTAGAATCTAAAATTTTCAATATCAAATAAAAAAACATAGAAAGAGAGCCCATAACCATAAATAAACTTTAAACAAAGAAAAAACAAAAGAGATAAATGCAGAGAAATTCTAATGGTAAAGCATAGAGAGAGGGAGATAGAAATCTAACCAAAATGCCTAAATCAAAACAAAGCAAATACCCAAACTGCCAAACATAAATCATAGTTATCGCAAGATTTTGGTTTTTCTTCTAAAAATTTATATTAAAAAAATCAAAAAACAAAGAAAGCCAAAAAAAAAAAAAATCACCTTGCATTGAGAGAGAGCTTTGTTTAAAACCAAGTGAGCACTTTCCCTTGCCAAATGCTTCCTAAATGTTGCAACAGCCTTAATTGCAGGAAAAAACTTTTGCTTTTATCTTTATATATTAAGATAGATTTAAGTTACATATCTTTTAAATAATCCAAAGCCAAAAAAATACGTTTCAAGCACATTACTGATATCAAATGCTAAACAACAAAGGTTAGCACAATTGGGGCACATGGTAGGATAAGTAATAAATCCCACAATTGGCTTGGCGAAGGATTACATTTATTCACACATTAAGGTAGTGTTGTAGAATGGTAATAGACCTAAAAAATGTCTGAGTGAAAGTTAATGCCTCCTTCAATAATTTGTAATGTATTACAATCTTTGATCATTTAAGCATTAAAAAAGTTAACAAATGCAGAAGCAAACGATATTGACCCATTATATCTGGCATATATTATAATCTTTAGGTAACTTAACAATTTCTACCAAAAGAGAAATCATTTTAAGTTTTACAATCAACATGTATACATTTCATAAAGAACAAATAACAAATTTGTTAATATTCTACTTGTCAATTGAAAATAGTCCCAAGTTAACTACCAAAATAGGAAATTAAAACAAATTTGTTAATACTGGACTTTACATACATATATATATATATATATATTTACAACTTGGATAGGGACCAAATAGGAAATTAAAACAAATTTGTTAATACTGGACTTTACATACATAATATATTTATATATATATATTACAACTGGATAGGGTTAGGTCCGGAATTAGCACTTCAAATAGTTATCTTCTTCTCTATTTATTTCTCTCTTTTCAATTTCAATTTCAAATGAAGGTACATTCTTAAAATACTACAATGGTTCAAGATTAATCTACATAGTTCCAATGGCTTTAAAAAAAGGACCATTCAGAAACAAAAAATGCAAAACTTTAAAATTTAAAATAAATTTAGTTTAGTTTTGATTACTCAAAGGTTTGTGCTTTGAGTAACAAAGCAATCTTCAGTTTATGTGAACTCAAAATCAAAGCAACTCATATATTCAAAATTGATTCTAAATACCAAAACATTGAGCCAAGCCAAATACCCTAAAAGAAACTTCTTCTAACAAAATCCTTAATCAAACCAAACCTTACCCAAATACTAATCTAAATCATAATTAACCCCAATTGATTCTCCAAATTAAAACCAAAAACCTTATTTTTTAGTTTAAAGCAAAACTTTACCGGAAGCGATTCGGTAGTCTGATAGTGGGTGGAGGCTTACGGTGATGACAAAACTTGTGGTGGTGCCCTTTCTCAATCCATGGTGCATTAACTTAATAGTCTAATGATTATTCTTCCTCTTCTTCCAAAAAAAAAAAATCCAATCGGTCGATCTCTCTACACTGTGTGACTAACTGACTCTTTCTCTGCTGTTCTCGGACTTTGGCTCTAAATCTTGATTATCCAAAGCAATTGTAAATACCTAAAACTAAACCAAAACAAACACAAAATTAATTGAATCCAAATACCCAAAAGTTTTTAGTATACTGAGAAACTAAAACGAATCAAAAAATCAAATCAAAACCTAATGCAACCCAAATACCTAAATAAAAATCAATCCAACCAAATTTCTCAAAACTAATTCATATTTCATACCAGATTTCGAAAGAAAGAAAAAAAAAAAAATTTACCCGCGGTAGTTCTCTCTCTCTATGTCCGTATCTCAAATCTTGCGTGCACCTTTAGGTTACCAGTGCCAGTTCCAGTGGTTTAAGTTTGGCATACTCCTTCTGCTTTTTCAGGAAAAATCGAAAATAAATAATTTAAAGGTCGTTTTGCGTAACTAGAAACAAAGATTTTTTTAGAGGAATTGAGGGACGGTTCTCTTCTTTCTTGATCGGAATCTCTAAAAACAAAGATTGAAGCAGTCTTTAAGATTGGCCTAGACCGTCTTACAACTTGACGCAATTGGCGACTCGCTCTCTCTCTCTCTCTCTCTCTGTTTCTCAGATTCTCTCTCTGTTTCTCAAACTTTCTCTGGCTCTCTGCTTTCAATTGGCTTTGTTTTAAACCGTATGGACAGCGCAGTAAAAAGATTAAATTGAAGGACTCAAGGCAACGTGCGGAATTTTGTATCTTTCAAAGTGTGAACGTGGCAGCATTTTAAGGGACATTTTTTCTAACGTGGCAACTCCACTTAAGGCTTCTGCTATTATATATAATATTAGATTTCATAAAGAACAAATAACAATTTGTTAATGTTCTACTTGTCAATTGAAAATAGTCCCAAGTTAACTACAAAATAGGAAATTAAACAATTTGTTAATACTGGACTTTACATNCAAATTTGTTAATACTGGACTTTACATACATATATATATATATATATATATATATTTACAACTTGGATAGGGTTAGGTCCGGAATTAGCACTTCAAATAGTTATCTTCTTCTCTAATTTATTTCTCTCTTTTCAATTTCAATTTCAAATGAAGGTACATTCTTAACAATACTTACAATGGTTCAAGATTAATCTACATAGTTCCAATGGCTTTAAAAAAAGGACCATTCAGAAACAAAAAATGCAAAAACTTTAAAATTTAAAATAAAACTTTAGTTTAGTTTTGGTTACTCAAAGGTTTTGCTTTGAGTAACAAAGCAAATCTTCATTTTATGTGAACTCAAAATCAAAGCAACTCATATATTCAAAATTGATTCTAAATACCCAAAACATTGAGCCAAGCCAAATACCCTAAAAACGAAACTTCTTCTAACAAAAATCCCTTAATCAAAACCAAACCTTACCCAAAATACTAATCTAAATCATAATTAACCCCCAATTGATTCTCCAAATTAAAACCAAAAACCCTTAATTTTTTAGTTTAAAGCAAAACTTTACCGGAAGCGATTCTGGTAGTCTGATAATGGGTGGAGGCTTACGGTGATGACAAAACTTGTGGTGGTGCCCCTTTCTCAATCCATGGTGCATTAACTTAATAGTCTAATGATTATTCTTCCTCTTCTTCCAAAAAAAAGAAAAATCCAATCGGTCGATCTCTCTACACTTTGTGACTAACCGACTCTTTCTCTACTGTTCTCGGACTTTTGGCCTCTAAATCTTGATTATCCAAAGCCAATTGTAAATACCCTAAAACTAAACCAAAATCAAACACAAAATTAATTGAATCCAAATACCCCCAAAAGTTTTTAGTATACTGAGAAACTAAAACGAATCAAAAAATCAAATCAAAACCTAATGCAACCCAAATACCTAAATAAAAATCAATCCAACCAAATTTCTCAAAACTAATTCATATTTCATACCCAGATTTACGAAAGAAAGAAAAAAAAAATTTACCCGCGGTAGTTCTCTCTCTCTATGTCCGTATCTCAAATCTTGCGTGCACCTTTAGGTTACCAGTGCCAGTTCCGGTGGTTTAAGTTTGGCATACTCCTTCTGCTTTTTCAGGAAAAATCGAAAATAAATAATTTAAAGGTCGTTTTGCGTAACTAGAAACAAAGATTTTTTGAGAGGAATTGAGGGACGGTTCTCTTCTTTCTTGATCGGAATCTCTAAAAACAAAGATTGAAGCAGGTCTTTAAGATTGGGCCTAGACCGTCTTACAACTTGACGCAATTGGCGACTCACTCTCTCTCTCTCTCTCTGTTTCTCAGATTCTATCTCTGTTTCTCAAACTTTCTCTGGCTCTCTGCCTTTCAATTGGCTTTGTTTTAAACCGTATGGATAGCACAGTAAAAAGATTAAATTGAAGGCCTCAAAGGTGCAACGTGCGGAATTTTGTATCTTTCAAAGTGTGAACGTGGCAGCATTTTAAGGGGCATTTTTTCTAACGTGGCAACTCCACCTTAAGGCTTCTGCTATTATATATAATATTAGATATTAGATTTTAGAAGGCCACAGTCATTAAGCATAGTTGTAATTTATCGTATTCATTGGTCAATTGATATGCAAAATTTGATTGTAATTTCATTAAGATTGTGTGGTTTTAGACACTTTATTCTTTGACACCTTCTTTAAAAATAAAATTGAAACTGTCACACAAAATGCACCAGATTATTTGCATGCAATGAAATTAAAGCCTTGTAACTTTTACTAGTTTAATTATTTTGTTAGATGAGTTTGGTTTGAATTTAAAAAGTTTGGTGATATGTGAAAATTGAATTTCAATTGTTGTGGAAAAACTAAAGTACTATGATGTCATTTTTATGCTCTCTCTCTCTCTCTCTCTCTCATAGAGGTTTGTTTTGTATTTTTATTTTGTATTTATAAGTTATTCTTTTAAAATTCCATTCTTGCTTTTAGTACAAAACTCACTGAATCAACTTGTGTAGTGAGAGCAGTCAGTCCAAAGTAGAAGTATTATTTGTGTGGTTTTGCTTAAGTTGTGGGTTTGAAGAGATGTTTCTTAGTTGCCATGGGAGACTAGTTAAGAAATTAGAAGGGGAGCAAACTAATTTTTTTTCCTATACTCATTTTCTAGCCTTGCATTTTTTATGAACCTTCACAATCACTTCAGCAAAGGTTTCATGTTTCTTAGTGCCTATTTTCAAAGGAAGCCTTAATAATTCACTTAATTAGGAACGCCTTGTTGAAGACCCATGACATGAGATAGATGAGTTCTATCTCGGGTTGTTGTATTTCTAGCTTTTTCCTTAAAAACATGTTGGATTTAGCACCACTTTTCCTGATCACCTCATATATCTGTCGAGACATTCCTTAAGGCAAATAAGGAGGTTATCTACAAATTGCAAATGAGAGAAATCACTGGCCCACTTGCTGCAAGTACACCCCATCAGCTTGAACTCCTACACGGTCAACCTATTGTCTCTTTCGGCTCCACCACACAGCATGGACCTCTACTCCCTAATTGTCACCAATCACTCAATACTCATTCTATACAAACCTTTGGCAAGCTTTAGGCCGGTTTGCTCCATTATCACGTTAATCCTTCAATTCCTCTATAACCGAAATCACTAAAATCTGCCTTAAAAAATCCTAGTTGGGTTGCTGCTATGCGTGAAGAACTTCAAGCCCTCCATACTAAACATACTTGGACAGTTGGACTCTTGTCCCTCATGATCCCACCATGTACATAATTGGGTGCAAATGGGTCTTCATAACCAAATTGAAAGTTTGTTAAGGTAATATTTTCTATGTATTGGCTTATCCTTTGAGAAAATGCACTTTATTGTAATTAGGTAGATCTATGATAGGTTTAAAATATTAAGAAGTGTGTTAAACAAACATCACAAGTTGTATCATTAAATACATGAAGATTGAACCAAGAAATAATTGAAGAAAAGCTGAAACAGTGGACCTCGACACTAGTCTCGACAAAAGCTTGACACTAGTATCTATCGAGACTTAATGAGTAATTCTCGACATTAAGCTCGACAACTCTCAATCTATCAAGCTTTGCGAATTCGGAATTCTCATATTAGAATTTCGGCTCATGATGACTTGGTTTGCTAGAGTTTAGTTCACTAAACCTTTAGATTATATAAAGTTTATTTTAAACTCATCATAGACACAAAGACTCAATTTAGAGAACATATACACTCTATGAGAAGCTACAGCTTTCTTGTACATTTTAGAGTTTTGTAATCAAGTGCTTCCAGATCTTCAACATATTTTGAAGTGAAGAACTTTGCATCCAACAACAATCAATCAGTTGCTAGAAAGTTTGATACATATTGGGATCCATGCATACAAGAAGAAGTCTCTACAAGATCAAGTCCAATTGAGGATTGGAGTAAAGGTTCAATTGCAGGTTGATATTTTGGGATAGTCGGAGGTAATGGTAAGATTTCTTATACTTGTAACTACTTGATTCTTAATTATTAGATTCTTGAGTGTGGTGACCTGAAATTCACCTAATAGGGTTTTTAACTTTTTGCCTTATGAGAGATTTTCCTCATTCATCAACAAATCACTGTGTCAAATTAATTTTCACTGTAATTAGTTTATTTGGTGATTTGTTCATGCCTCCACGATTTGCATGTAATTTGACCTAATTAATCAACTTGGGTAATTGAACTACTTAACTAGAGTTAATTTATAACCCAACAAAGTTGATGAGAGATTTGAAGGATTTAAAGCATTACTAAGTGCTGAAGGCTTTAACTAGCATGAAGATGTTGACTATGAAAAAAAAAAAATTAGCCCTTCACTGTTGTAAGAGAGGATTGAGAGAACTATGGGAGAAATGGGTTTATCTTGTCTTGGAGAGAAAATGTAGAAGAGTAAAGTATTGCTAAAGACACAAAGCCTACCAATTGATATTGAAAGAAGGATAAATTTTGGCTCTAAACATGTTTGAAACCTAGGCTTCAACCTATAATAAGAAGATGACATGAGTTCTTGTCATTTGAAATGTATATAATTATGTTGATCACATGATAGGTATACATACCATCTTATTACTGTGCATTGAAACCTAAGGCTCCAAATATATTTAGAGCTAAACTTTATTCTTGAAAGAAATAAAAAATAAAATAAAATAAAATAAAATAACTTTTAATTTTTTTTAAATTAAAAAAAAAAGTTTTTACTTTTTCTCACGCATTTAGCATAAAACCTATCAGCATCTATATTTTTGATAAACACAATGCAAATAAATTACAAAAAATTATAAGATACTCAAATGAATGCTATATTAATACTATATTAATGCATTAATTTATACTTTGTAATTGTTTGTAAGAATAAATCCAAATATTCAAATATTTTATAACAGTTTTTTATTTAATTTTAATATTTTCTTTCTTTATATTTAACATTAACTGAGTTTATAAATGGATTTTTGAACTTTTTGTATACTATCTTAATAAATATATATATATATATATTATGCGTTCACTAATTTATTTGTATTTAATTATATATAACAGTAAATACATTTTTGGCCTTTAGTTGAATCTCAAATTGTTCTTAAATCTTAGTAATTTCAATAGAGATATGTAATGTTCAAATTAATTCCTCTTTTCTAAACTATCCAATTATCCAAAAAAATAAAAAATCAAAACTATCGAAGAGGCAATACTGTCGTATAGGTGATATTATATATCACATACGTATTGGAATCTTGATATTCCCTCGCCAAAGTTACTAGTATCTCACATTATCAGAAGATCTTGAAGAAAGAAGCACAAATCATCAGTTCAGCTAGAAGTTCAAGGCTGTGCACGTGCAAATTGTCGGTTAGATAAGAGTTTTCATTTGCTTGCTCTGTCTACTAACGAATGCTAGTAAACAATATAATTAGTAGGTCAACTCGGTTTCTTATTTTCATTACTCACAGTTTACCACGTGACGAATTATGACAAAAATAATGTAAATCGTATTCATTTATTTACTGTAGGGACCGTATACACGGAGCCTTGATGTATTATTCAATTCATTGAGTAAGATGAGCAAGTTTTATTCAGTTCTTTAGTTTTTCATACACACATCACTACATATAATCTATTCTCCACTGCAGTCCATCTTGCTCGGACTACTTTGTAGTAGTTTCGTTTGTGTTACCTTTCCTCAATCTCATCAGTTTCCATCAAAATGGATCCTGCAAAAACAGAACAGCCTGATCCAACCGTCTGCCACCTGGTGGCCATGCCGTATCCCGGTCGCAGCCACATCAACGCTATGATGAATTTGTGCAAGCTTCTGGCTTCAAAAACCGCCGATATTCTCATCAGCTTCGTCGTCACCGAAGAGTGGCTCGGATTCATGAGCTCAGAGCCAAAGCCACCGGCTCAGATACGCTTCGCCACCGTACCCAATTGCATACCTTCCGAGGTGGGTCGTGGGAAAGATTTTCCGGGCTTTC
>NW_027069952.1:566407-591393 GCF_002906115.3 Quercus suber | reverse complement strand
ACATTCACATGGACATTTTGTCAATCAAGAAAAAATGCATCCCACTCAGTTTTCTCTCCATTTTAGGGAGAAAACATTTTAGTGGGCTTAAGGAGAAAGCACCTGAGCCCCACCATTTATTTTCCTTCCTCCCTACCCAACTAAACATATTCCAAAAAAGTTTTCTTCTCATTTTCTCTTCAAAGTTTTCCATCCACGCTGTTTCACACCCAAACAAACACACCTAAGAGTCTCTCATGTTTCTCAAGTCTACTGCAAATTTCAAAGTAAAAAATTTCAATAAGTTGAAGTTGCTAAGGTAATCCACGATCTAGCTAAAAAATAATCAGTATCACTTTTTAATTTTTAGTTGGGTAAAATATCATTTGCATCCCTAAGTTTTTACAAAAGTTTGTTTTTGTCCCTGAACTTACAAAAGTTCTTTACCCTCTCTCTCTCTCTCTCCTCTCTCTCTCTTCTCTCTCTCTCTCTCTCTCTCTCTCTTCTCTCCGTAAAGTTTTTGCAGTAGCTATAGATTGAAAATAGCCTCTAAAGCAGTAGCTAATAGATTGAAAAAAGTACTATCTATTATTGTCAGTGAGAACCAAAGTGCTTTCACAAAAGGGCGCTTTATAACTGATAATGTATTGGTGGCGTTTGAAACGATGCATCATATTAGCCAAAAAAGACTGGAAAAGTGGGGGAGATAGCTCTAAAACTAGATATGAGTAAGGCATACGATAGAGTAGAGTGGAAAATTTGGAGAATATTATGGGTAAGAAAATGATTAGGGTGATCATGAGGTGTATATCTACTGTCACATATTCTATCCGTATTAATGGGCAAACCTGAGGCAGAATTGTTCCCTCCAGGGGCCTTTGCCAAGGGACCCACTATCACCTTATTTATTTCTCTTCTGTGCAGAAGGTCTGTCTGCTCTCCTTCATCATGCAGCAGAATGACAAGCTATCCATGAATTGCAGTGTACCGAAGAGCCCCAAGAAGCTCCCATCTATTTTTTGCTGATGATAGTTTGGTGTTTTTGCTGAGCAACCCTTGAAGAGTGCAATGAGCTCCAACGCATATTCATTTTATATGAGGGTACCTCGGCCAGCAGCTTAATAAGGCAAGACCCTCTATTCTTTAGCAAGAATACCCACGTGCACTTCAGGAGGAGATCAAAAATAGATTTGGAGCCCAGGTCATCCGTCAACATGAAAAATATTTGCGTCTCTCGTCCTTGGTGGGTAGTTCCAAAAAGAATACTTTCAATGACCTTAAGGATAAGCTTGGGAAGAAGCTTTCAGGATGGAAAGAAAATCTATTGTCGAATGCAGGAAGAAGATTCTAATAAAATCAATAGCCCAAGCTATACCTCATATACCATGAGTTGCTTTAAGTTACCGGATTCACTATGCGATGAGCTAGCTGGGATGGTTCGGAAATTTTGGTGGGGGCAAAATATGGTGTGGACAAGATGGCTTGGCTTAGCTGGGAGAAGATGTGCACACCGAAGGAATGTGGTGGGATGGGTTTTAGGGATCTAAAAGCATTCAACTTGGCCTTGCTAGCCAAGCAGGGGTGGTGGCTCCAAACTTGCACCAACTCTCTGTTTCACTGTGTTTTCCAAGTAAAATATTTTCCTCACAGAGACTTCCTTTCTGCATCTTTGGGAGCTAAGCCGTCTTATGCCTGGAGAAGCATATTCTTTGCACAGCAAATTACAAAAAAAAGGTAGTCGTTGAGGATAGGAAATGGGGCAAAGGTGCGAGTCTGGGGTGATAGATGGCTTCCTATATCCTCTACCTACCAAGTAGTCACACCGTGTCCAGAAGTTGGCTCTGATGTGCTAGTGACCACCTTATTGACCACCAGAAAGGAGAATGGAATTTGGAGGCCTTCAACACATTCTTATGCCTTTGGATGTAGAGTCTATCCTATCCATTGCTCTAAGTCCAACTCTGCCTGAAGACCGTATTATATGGGCTCTTACCTCTTCCGGGAATTTTCGGTGAAGTCAGCCTATAAGGTTGCCTTGCAAGAAAGGAGTAAGCAATTATCTGAGGAAAGCTCTAATGCTACGTGTATGAAAGAATTCTGGAAATTCATTTGGCACTTGCGAGTCCCAAACAAAATCCGAAATTTCACGTGGTAGGCATGTAGAAATATCTTGCCCATGAAAGCTAACCTGTACTGTCGTCAAGTAACTCAGGATAGCAAATGCGAGGTGTGTGGAAATGCTGAGGAAACAACAGGACACTTGCTTTGGCAGTGTCATCATGCTAAGGAGGTGTGGAATGAGGTGGGTCTTGCTAAAGATCACGTCATGGATGGCTGCCCTAAATTCTTGGCTCTGCTGTGGTATGGTCGAAACGTTAAAAATGGTCGGAAGAGGATATCGGGTTGATGGTCACGACGGCGTGGGGTATTTGGACAAAAGGAATGAGTCAGGCATGGGAGGAGTAGAAAGCTAGCCATTGTCTTGCTCGGTGGACAAAAATTATTTAGAGGAATATTTAACAGCCAACCATGAGGTTCGGCCTTACCGTGAATCTGTGGAGCAGTGTGGCAGCTCCCTAAACCACCCTGGTACAAGGTGAACATGGACAGTGCGACTTTTGAACAACAGAAGGAGGCCGGTATCGAGTTGTTATCCGGGATCACCATGGTGTAGTTGTGGCGGCGTTGAGTAAGAAGTTGACAGCTCCACTAGGTGCTTTCGAGACGGAAGCTAAGGCCATGGAAGAAGCAGTTGAGTTTGCTTGGAATATGGGAATCAGAGACTGTGTGTTCAAGAGTGATGCACAAATAGTAACGAATGCCATGCTTCCCTCATTGAACCACCTTCGTCCATTGATAATATCATAGCTGGTGCAACGTCCCATCTTCACAAGTTTCGGTCTGTCCAGTTTAGTCATGTACCGTGCAATGGAAATAAAGCAGCCCATGCATTGGCACAGTATGCCAGGGTGTGTCGTCCTTGCATGCATGGGTAGAAGAAACACCAAATTGTATTGAAAACTTGGTGACCCAGGATGTACGTTTTTTGTCATGTTCTGAATAAAGTTGCTTTATTTCACATAAAACAAATAACTTAAAATTTGTTGTAAAAACATTTTGGATTTAACATTTATCATCATCCCCAGTTAGTTTGTCCCTGTCGAAGGAAAAAAAAATCTTCTGTTCGGACATTTTTGTCTTTACGAAACAGCTCTCTGATGATGCTCTATTTAGTCCCCAACAAATCTATTCTCGTACAGCATTTCTTCAACACTTTACTTGTCCGAAATCCCAGAGCTAGTAAATCAATGGGATCGGGACGGGATGCACGCCACAAATCGAAGCTAACGGTATCTCTCTCTCTTCTCTCTCTCTCTCTCTCTCTCTCTCATTTCTGGTTGATTGGTGTGGATTTGTAGGGGTTACGCTTTTGAATTTTCCTATGTTTCACTGTTTGGCATAGAGAAGAAGAACCTTAATGCACATGATGCTTGCATTGCTTGGTTTAAGAGAAAAACTTGTGAAGTGCTAAATTAACTTAGGTACTGAAAAAATTTCTGTAATGCTTGACTAATAAAAATTGACCCAATTTGTAATGCTTGGTACACAATTGTCAAAAAGTGATGGGCTAGGCTGAAAATAGAGTTCGTTTAGCCTTCTGGGTTCGGTTTAAGTTTAATTTCTTATATTTTATTTTTGGTTTAGGGGTTTTGGTTGTGGTGTTGGGTAAATGGAAATGGGAAATCGAATGGCATGATCTCGTGGAGGAGGCAGCAAAAGCTAAAGTATCAAAGGATTAAAAGCATTCTCATCGATGCGTATAATAGAAAAGTAACAATACTTTTAGGCAATTAAGTCCAAAATTTAGAAAAAATCAAGTCAGGTAAAGTTTTGTAAAAATATATGATTAATGTAATAACTATTATAATTTATATTAATACTATTTATTTTTTATTTAGTTTTTTATTCTTTTTTTTATGTATACTAAGGATGAAGGGAGATAATAGATTATGGTTGATACGGGAAGAAAGAGAAAGAATAAAAAAAATTGAAATTTTAATGAAATGTAGTGTAAGTAGATAATTGCATGGTGTTTTGAAAAATGAGTTTTAAAAAAATAAATAAATAAATTGGTTCTTATGCTTGTGGTAGTTTGCAACAAGGGATACAATATGTTCATTTCGAAATGGCTTATCTAGTTTTTTTATTCAAATTTTTTGTTAAAAGCGTGTTAAAGTAGACTTGTACTTTGACAAATTGAGAAAAACTAAGTTTTTAAAAAGCTTTACATAAAAGTTAAAAACTGAGCAAATAAGCTCAAGCCAAACGGATGCTGTAGTGTATAGGCATACAATTTTTTAAAACTTCACTTCCTTCACTTTTTCAAAGTATCGGTATATTTTAGTACATTTTCAACAAAAAATATTAGTAAAAAACTAAATATGTTGATCCAACGCACAACTATATGTGTCTAGCTTATTTGGTAAGCTTTGAAGTAGTTTTAGCTTTTATGTACAGATTTATAAACTTAATTTTTTCTCACTTTTTCTTTTTCAAAGTCCGTATGAGTATATTTTAGCACATTTTCAACAAAATGTTAAATAAGTTGATGCCAAACCCGGAATCATTTGTGACCAATATATATTATTTGGTAAGCTTTTAATCAGCTTTTAGTTTTTATATATAACCTTTTAAAACTATTATTTCTCTTACTTTTTTGAAGTATAAGTATATTTAGTATACTTTCGCAATCAACAAAAAACTTACGGTTTGAGAAGTATCAGAGAACTTCTGATCTTTTTCATTCTTGAAGTGTAGATATAATTATATATAGCAGAGACTTTTCAAATGAACATTTAAGTGCTGATATAAATTGAGTCAAACTATATTATTTTCAATAAATCGCATTCTAAAAAGCATTTTGATAGTGTTTACATAAATTTCTTAATTCCCTCGACAACTAAATCGCCAAGAGAATTAAGAAAAAAAGAAAAGAAAAATAATTGTACATGGTAATTCGGATGAGTTAGATGTATGTGGATTGCAGCTTAAGATTTTTGGTTTATTTGGAATCTGAGGAGAATTTTTTGTTAGATAAGTGGTTGGATAACTACTTGTGATATTTTTTATGGAAAAATTATATTATGAAAACATCTCATGAGATAGCTTCTTTTGTTGGATTGGGTGCAATAAAGGGTCAGCCACGAGCTGCAAGGCCTCCAGGTTTGTTCTGTGAAGTGGGGTGGGGTGGGATATTTTCCGTATGCGGGTTGGTATAAGAATTAAAACATAGACCTGAAATTGTTTTTATTTAAAAAAAATTTGCCCACATCGTCATTTTAAAACTTGTTTTTAAAATGGGCAGCGTAACCAACAAAAAGATAACTATAATTTATCATGTGTGACGAGGCTTGAAAAGTGTCCGTTTATGTCTTTATTCACTTGAGTTTATTTCATTATGCCGTTGTTATTCATCTCATCACTTTCACCGTAAAATAATAAATAAATAAAAACAAAGAAATAAGGATGTAAAAGTGGTATTTGTAAAAGGCGAAAACCACATTTTCGTCTCTATATTTCACATGATTCCCATTTTTGTCACTATCTTTTATTTTCATCACTTTAACTCCCTATTTAGAAAACGCCATCTATTTTAGTCCTTTCGTCAGTACTCTAACAGCAAAATCCTAGGTGGCAGACGGAGTGCATCATTGGCACACTAAGGGTCCGTTTGGATGGAAAAGTGGAAAAGTTGGAGGATGGAAAATTGTGAAATGATAGAAAAGTGGAAGAATGGAATATTTAGTTTTTCCTCTATGTGTTTGGTTGAAGGGGGAGAAAGTGGGAGAGTGGAAAACTCTTTTGTTTGGTTGGAGTGAAAAATAGAAGGATGAAAAATGTAATTTATATAATTGACTATTATACAATTATTACATAATATGTAAGAAATAAATTATTTGTACTCATTAAATAATATAAAATTGATCACATCATATATAAAAATTATGTTATTATTTTTATTATATAATGTAAAAATTACAGTAATGTATCAAGTCACGTTGAAAAAAAAAATACAGTAATGTATCAAGTCACGTTGAAAAAAAAAAAAAAGAAGGAGAGAGAAGAGAACTTGGGCGAGCTGCATGTTAGTGTATTGTGAAGGTAAGATGAAAGAGGCAAAAGTGATAAGAGCAACCGCATCAATCTGTTTAAAAATTTCGTCTATTTTACACAGAATTTTTTTTTTTTACACCGTCATTTTTACAAAAATACCTACATCAATTTATCTATTATACACACTTTTTTTTTTTAAAATAATATTTCTCTACCCTTTTTTTATTATTTCCAGTACCCACCTAACCCCTCCTCCCTTTTTCTGATTCATAATACAACTTATCTCTTCTCTTGTCTCTATCTTATCTGATATCTCTATCTTCTCCGCCCTCTTTCTTCTCCTTCTTCTTCATTTTTTTTTTTTTTTGTTGTTGTTGTGTGAGGAGTTGGGGGTGGATGGCAGATGGAATTTGGACTAAAGTTTTTGAATGAACATGGTTTATCTCTATCTCCGGCTTCTTTCTTCTCTTCTTTCTTTCTTCGTTTTTTTTTTTTTTTTTTTGGTGAGGAGTTGGGGGTGATGGCCAGATGGAAATTGGGCTAAAGTTTTTGGATGAACATGGGTTTGTCAAAAATAAAATGATATCTGGGTGCTATAATTGTGATTGTAAGAAAAGGGTGATTGACGATAAAAATTTCGTTTTTTTTTTTAGAATCTTTTTTCTTTCCTCCTCTTCTTTTACAATTTGAGTTTTATGCTTTTATTGTAGATGATGATTTTGGGTTGGGTTTGATTTTGGGCAGTGATTTTGAGTTGGATTTTCTAATTGTTTTTTCGTTAATTTTGGATTAATTTTTGTGCTAGGTTGCTGTGTTTGGTGGTGGGGCTGGGTTTGGTGGCTATTTTCTGCTTCTTCTTTTTGCTGCGATGGGTTGTTGTAGACGTTGGAGAGGGCATTTTTGTAAAAGTGTTTGAGGGTACTTTCTCTACAGCATTTTCCTCAAATAGGATGAATTTGTGGCCCGCGGAAGAAAAAATTTTCTCCCGGTTTTTCTTCCTTTCCATTTTTCCTTCTTTTTTTCTCTTTTGCCAATAAGGGAAAACTTTGTTTTCTACCTTATTTTCCTTTCTATATTTTCTATCCTCCTAAATTCACCCAACTAAACACAGTGTAAATACTGACGTTAGCATTAAATAATAATATAAATATTATTTAGCATTTTAAAATGCCGTGCACATGGCTTTATCCAGTTGCCTTTTTTTTTTTTCTTTTTTTTTTCTTTTTTTTTTTTTGATTTTCTAGGGCTTAGGCATGCCTCTCTTTCTTCTTATTTATAAAGTTGTGATTTACAATTATGTATTTTGTTAGCTTTAATTCTATATCAAATTTGATTGTAATTTTGTCCAATTATTTCCCTGTACTTTTGTGGGATTTAATGTAAGTGTTGTGTGTGAAAGTTTGGTGAAAAAGTGGTTTTCGCAACTAATGACCTGCAAAACAAGCCATATAAGAAGCATATGTTGGAATTTAAAGAGTCTTTGACAGGCTGGTTTTCGCAAGTGACTCACAACTTAGGCCAAGTCTTGAGTGATCCGTGAAACCCACTGCCTGTTGCTTTTTGGAGTGTAACTTTTCTCATTCTTTACCAACACTATATAAACTCTCATTACCCACCAAATGTAAGATGAAGAAGGAGTATTTTTTGAAGAAACTTTTGAGGAAGAAGGAGTATTTTTTGAAGAAACTTTTGAGAAAGAAATCTTAGCCAAACACTTGAGAGTTGGAGATTGTTTTGCCCACAATTCTCTACATCATTTCTTTAAAGTTTTTATCTACTCCCACCTCTCCATTTACACATCCTTGAGAGGTTCTTAACCCAAACACTTATCTTACCCATTCTAAGTGTTGAGAGAAGTTTTGGTACCTTTGAGAAACATTGGAAGAAGCCATTGAGTGGCGGATGTAATCGGGCGAAATTGCGGGATCTGGATAACTAATGAAGACAAGATTCTGAGAAATCTGTTGGTAGCAGGAGCTTGGAGGGCTCAAGTACATTGGGTAGATTAGGCTTAAAGGGTCTTTTTGATATTCATATACTCCAACTTATTTACTAGGAGATTGATTTCGGCTTGGAGGGTCGCAGATAGGTTTTTCACTGAATACTTCAGTTTCCTCTTCGATAACACGTCTCGGTGTTATCTTGTGTTTGCATTTCTCTTCCCTACTCTTTAAGCTTTACATTTATTGCATATTGTACTTGCTTATGGCTTAGAGTAATGTTACTAATTTATTGCACATGCTTTACTCTTCTTCCACACTTAAAAAAGTTAGAGTAAAAGCAATTAAGCCATTTTTTTAAAATTGGGAGTCTAAACAAGCATTTAGTGTTTTAACATTGATTAAGCTTTCATTGTTTTTCTTTCTTTCTTTTTTTCTTTTTTCTAGGCAGTAATGTTGCCTCTTTTTTTTTTTTTCTTTTTTTTTTCTTCTTTTGATTTTCTAGGGCCTAGGCGTGATAGTTTTTTTATTTTTTAACTAGATGTGATTTTTTTGGGATTATTTTTAAATAAATTTGGGTGATTGCTCTTTTTTTTTTGTGGTAATTTGTCACTTTTTTGTTTTAAGGAGAAATGAAAGTATGAAAAAAGTAGGTGGAGTATTAATGAGAGTGTTTCTTTTGCTTTTTCAATGTCTTGTCTCCACCTCCTAGAGTCATGTAGAGCTTACTTTTACATAGGGGTGTCCACCCAGACCTGGATTCGACTCAATTGACAAGACCCGACAGGAACCGACCCACTTGTGATTGACCCAGGAGCTTTAGCAGGTCGGTGGTGGGTTACAAAACCCAGAAACCGACTCCGGTGGGTCGGTTGGCGGGTTCTCTCCTCTAAAACTTGCCTCAACCAACCTAACCGAAGCCTTACCAAATTTCGGCGAAACAAAAAATTTTCGACGAGTTTTTGGTCAAAATGCTTTAGATTTTTATGAGATTTGTGTTGGATTTGGGGAAATATCACCGAATCTAGTGAGATCTTAGCCAGATCTGGTGGAAGTCTCATCGGATCTAGCGAGATCTCACTAGATCCGATGAGATCTATGCCAGATCTAGCGAATTTTCGCCTGAAATCAACTATTTTGTCCAGATTTTTGACCATGGATGGTTTCGACTAAACTGACTGTGTTTCCAGTGCAAAACCAACCGCTCCGATCCGGCTCCCTCGCAAGTCGGCGGCAGGTTAGAACTTCCTCCACTTGATTCTATCAAGTCAATCTCAGGTTGGGCACAAACTCGACCTGGATCGACCTGTTGACACCCTTACTTTTACAGGTATTGAGATGTGTGTGTGTGGCTATGAGAATGTGAAAAGTATAAGTAAAAGTAATGGTTAAAAAATTAAAAATCTACTTCTGGAGAAAGAAACGTGTAATATAGGTACTAGTGAGATAGTAAAAGAAGCAAAGTGACAGGACAACTCATTTTTGTCTTTGCAGGTGACAGGACAACTCAATAAAGGTAGGAGAAGGGTAAAAAAAAAGGAGTAAATGCACTTTTAGTCCCTACATTTTGGCTTTTTTTCCATTTTAGTCCCTACATTTTAATTTTACCACTTTTAGTCCCTAAACCAATTAACGTGTGTTATTTTCATCCTTCCCGTCAGTCAACTGACGGAAATAGCTGAGGTGGCTACCGGAGGAATTAAAATATCATAAAAAATGCCCTATCAACATCTAATTTTTTTTAAAAAAAATTTATCAATTTTAAATAAATAAATAAACAGAATTAAAAACAATAGGAACACAAAGAACACAAAAACAAACCCAGAACCAACTGGACCAAACACAAACTCAAATTTAAAAACACAGAGAACACAAAAACAAACAAAAAAAAGAAGGAATTCAAAATCCCAAAATGGCAGAACACACAAGAGCACAAACTTAGAAATCAAACATAGAAAAATCATAAAAGAATATTGTAATAAAACTTGATTGCTCAACACAAACCAAGCTCAACCACAAACCCAGCTTAAACACAAACCCAGAACCAACCCTTCCAAAACATTCTCAAACCTTCCTCTCTCTCTCTCTCTTCCAAAACTTCACAAATATCATTCAAACTCCATGGCTGGCCTCCTTCACTCATCACCATTGCAACCACCACAATTAGCAGTGGTTTTTTCTTTTCTTTCTCTGACCAACCCTCTTCTCTATATCTCTCGATTCGCTCAAACTCATACCCAAATGGCTCAAGCTCATCCTCTCTAGATTCTACCTCACAGATCGGTGTCTTTCTCTCTTAAATTGATGTTTTCCTCTCTCAGATCAGTGGGTCTCTGTCAAATTGATGGGTCTCTCTTTCATCTCTCTATCTCTCTGCTCAGTGGTGGAGATCACAGTTGAGGTTGAGATAGATGGTCATGTATTCCGATGGTGGGTTTGTGGGTTATGATTCCGATGACTGGGTTTTCGAGTTGGAGATCTGGGTTTGTGGATTTGTGGCAGATTGGTGGGTTTGTGGTTTGTGATTCCAATGAGTGGGTTTTTGAGTTGGAGATCAGTGGGTTTATGGGTTTGTGGCGAAATGGTGGGATCTAGAGGATGGTGGAGATCAGTGGGCATTTGAGTTGGAGATCAGTGGGTTTGTGGGTTCAAATTTCTAGGTATGCAGATCTTGAACGACGCTTGATCCACAAAAATAAGATGTGGAGGTTGAAGGGCAAAACAGAGGGATTGAGCTGGGTTTGTGTTGGTATGGTTGAGCTGGGTTTGTGGTTGAGCAATCGATTATAATATTACAATATTATGGGTTTGTGTTTGGTTCTGGGTTTGTAGTTGAGCTGGGTTTGTGTTGAGCAATCAAGTTTTATTACAATATTCTTTTATGATTTTTATGTGTTTGATTTTTGGGTTTGTATAATTTTTTTGGGTTTCTGCTCTTGTGTGTTCTGCCATTTTGGGATTTTGAATTCCTTCTTTTTTGTTTGTTTTTGTGTCCTTTGTGTTTTTAAATTTGAGTTTGTGTTTGCTCTTGGGATGGTTCTGGGTTTGTTTTTGTGTTCTTTGTGTTCTTATTGTTTTTAATTTTTTTTTTATCTATTTAAAATTGATAAATTATTTTTAAAAAAATTAGATGCTGATGTGGCATTTTTTTATAATATTTTAATTCTTCCGGTAGCCACCTCAGCTATTTATGTCGGTTGACTGACGGAAAGGATGAAAATATCACGCGTTAATTGGTTTAGGAGCTAAAAGTGGTAAAATTAAAATGCAGAGACTAAAATGAAAAAAAAAAAAAAAAAAGCCATGTAAGTACTTAGTGTATATATATAAGTATTAATAAATAATATAATAATAATAATATAATAATAATATAATAATAATAAATATATATATATATATATATATTATATATATATATATATATATAAATATTGTTAATTTGATTCGGTTACAAACTTTTATATATAGATCGTGAGTTTTGTTATTTTTATTTCCTAAATTTAATGCATGAAATTAAAATATTCTTAGTTAAAAAACTTGAATATAATTGTGTTTAACTTGAATATTCTTATTTAAAAAGCTTAAAATATATTTTTTAGTATTATTTTAAAATTAATAATTAAATTATTTATAATGTCATTGGTTCAATCACCGATTAGACCTTGGTTCGACTAGAAAACTGGTAATTAATTAATATTTTTTTGGTTCTTTTACCATACCAATTTTTAAAATCATGATTATAATATGAAAAAAACATAAATGAAAGAATAAAAATAAAAAGAAGAAGAACACGTTGACAAAAACTAAAAGAGGGAACATAATATGGACATATACTATCATGTGTGGAGGGGCTCAAAATTGAAAAGAATATTTGACACTTCCAACTCCCATTATTCAATTTTCTTAATAATAATAACTGTCATTTGTCGTTTCCAATGATAGTCAATCACATGTATGGATGGCAATTTTTGCCCGACCCGCAGGTACCCAGTCTAAGCCGACCCTAATGGACCGAATTTTACCCGGCTCGACCCAAACCCGACTTGTATATATAAATTATTTATAAAAAAATCCCTAAGTATAAATACTACTCTTTCACTTCCAAAAAATCATTTCCCTAACCCTAATTTCTCACCTCTCAGCCACCTCTCTCTTCTTCACTCTCAGCCACCCCTCCCTCTACCTCACTCTCTCTCTCACTTGCTGCCACCGATCCCTCCTCCACCTCACCAGTCTCATCGATCCTTGCCTCCCTCACCGAGCTACTCACTTATCCACCTAGCTGCAGAGATCGCTAGCTCCTCCCTTACCATGCCGCTCACCCCTCCATCTCGCCGCAGACGCCGCTCACTCCTCCACCTTGTCGCAGGCGCCGCTCCTTCCTCCCACCTCTCTCACCTCGCCTTGATTGGAAAAGGAAGGATTTTTGTTGGTTTTTGTTGGTTCTTTTTTTGCAGTTTTGGAGGAGTTGAAATAGTGGTCGGCTTAGACTCTGATCTGTTCTGTATTTTTATTTTTATCTTTATGAAAGATCTGATTTGTGTTTATGGTTTTAAACTTTGATCTGTTGGGGGGTTTTTCATGGTTTTGTTTTTGGAGGGGTTGAAATAGAGGTAGGATTAGACTCTGATTTGATCTACATTTTTTTTTTGTTTTTTTGATGAAAGATTTGATCTGTATTAATGGTCTTAGACTCTGATCTGTAGTATTGAGCAAAATTTTTGTGCTTTTTACTTTGTTTTGCATTGTTCTTGTGATGGGTTCTGTTCAACAAGGCTTAAAGATTCAGGCAAAATTTTTTTTTTTATTGGGCCTGAGGTGGCGGGGCCTGCAAAGCTCGTGGAGCCCGACGGGGCGGGTCTGGGGCGCAAAAAAACCCGTTTATTAAACGGGGCGGGTTTGGGTTTTTTGGGCAGACCTGCGGGTCGGGTTCAGGCATTAAAAAAAACCCGACCCGTTGCCATTCCTAGTCACATGTTTCATACTTGGGCTCTAAAACACAAAGTCAGTACAAAAGAATAGTGGTGCCTACATGATTTTTTTAGGTGGTTGTAGGGGCATTTTATGCTTTTGGGCTAGGCTTTCTGCGGTGGGAGAGTTAAGTTTGGCTCGTTATCTTCATAGAATCTGCTCAGAGTCAATTTGTGCACAAAATTAGACACCCTAAAAAGACATCAAGTCATATTTATATATATTGTTGTATATATAGGTATATACAAGGATAAGTTGTAATAATAATGTTTGAGTTTGGAAAATATTGTTTCACAAAGTGAAAATTCAAGTTTTGAAGTTTTCCAAGAGAAAATTCGAAAATCAGTATTTTCGATCAGTCGAAACTTTGGCTTTGATTGTTGGAAATTGTAAGAAAATAATCCTGGAGTCTTTGGATGTCTCGATCACTATTTGATTCCTGTTTGATCGATCGACAAGAGCACTCGATCGATCAAAAGGAACTTTCGACCAATCGAAAGTCGTGAAACAGGATTTTTTGCAGAATTTTCTGGTGACTGTTCAGAAAGTTTGAAGAAGTTTCAAGTCTTGTGAATGGTTTTATGAAACATTTTAACTCTTCATATGTGCATTTTGATGAAATATAATCCTATGGGTATAAATAGAGGCTTATATTCACTTGAAAAATAACTAACTCCACAAAAATAGTAAGTTTGAGAGAAGCACAAGAAATTCTATAATCATTCTCCAGAATTGCTATCTGTAGAATCTAACATCTTGGTTGTATCCTGAGGACAAATTTGCGATAACCCTTTAGCAACAATATTGTGAAGGGCAAATATTGTCTAAGAAAAACGATATTGTGCCTCTAAGTTATCTATTTTCTGTTTGTCTTTTGTCTTAACTTTGTTCTTCCATTATTACTTTGTGTAATATCCCCAACATATATATTGTTATAGCAAAAAAAACCAGTCTAAATAACTTGTCAGTAGTTAAGCATAGTTAGAACAGTAGAATCATAATTTAAAAGGAGTCTCTATAGAAAGTGAGCTAAAGAGAGCCCAAACCTCAACTCATACAACCTTATTACCAAATTAGGCTATAAAGTTATACATGTTGGAGGATGGGTCAGGATAACCACTTTTTATCTAATGAGATTACAAAGAGTGGGTTTATCACGTGAGGGAGAGAAAAGATTTGTCTATTAATGCATGCTGTTTCTTCCATGTTCACTCTTCTATCTCTCTAAGTCTTACTTCACTCTTTCCCTTTTCTCTCTTCTTTCTCTTTCAATTCTCTATTCAAATTGCCTAAGTCACTATCCTCCATTCCTCTTATGGGTATTGTTCTTGTTTATATACCAAATCAAGCTCATGTGATTTCTCTCTTTTACCCTCATTGCTCACCAACCATTTTTGTCCGTTGTAGACACTCTTTAAAGGCGCCCATTACCCTTTTGGCCGTACGGGTTCAAAACGGATGATATTAACTACAACTCCGAGGTAAGTCGCTAAGGAGAGAAAAATTATTATGATTACAAAACCAAAAAGAGCATAATTGCCAGCACTGCTAATGTGAACTCATGACTACAATATTTTTCTTGAATAATTAAAAAAAATGAAATTAGGGACCATTTTTATGTAATAAGTTGAACAAGTTACAAATTTGAATGATTATATTTATTTCTCTATTTGAATAGGTTTTTTGTTGAATAATGTGCTCACTTATTGTTGTTTGGTCTAGTATTGTTTTTGTTTGGGTAATTTTTGTTGTTATTTGGGCTTTTTTTGTTGTTATTATTATTATTATTATTATTATTTTGGATTAAGAGGTTAAGGATTATGTTTGAGGGGCAAAATTATTTTTGGAGTAATGCTACAACTACAATATTTAAAAAAAAAATGTTATGCAACAATTTGTTATTAGTAGTTAAAAAGTAACGTCAATATTTCAAAACAAGCAAAGGAACAACAAAGCAGTCATTAGTTAAAGACTAATTCCAAATTTTGACTTTTGCAGGCAGAAACTCGGTTTCAAGGATGAGAAGCCCTTGATTATCCTTCATCAAGATTGAAAGTTCAAATAGCGTTGAAAACACCCTTGAACGTTTAGACCCCAAATTACAAATTATCAATTCAAGCTTATTATCAAATAATTAATGTGCGGAACATGAACATAAGCCAAATACAGAATTGATAAACAATCTCAGCCAAATATAAACACATCCACAGCAGTAAAAAAATGTCAAAGATAAAAGGAAGGAAGATGCAAACACACGGACAGCACACGATGTGTTATCGAAGAGGAAACTGAAGCCCTCGGCGTAAAACCTCTCTGCCATCCAAGCGGTAAATAATCCACTAAAGAATGTAGTTGGGATACATAAACAGCAGAAGACCCTCCAAGCCTAATCTACCCAATGTACCTAAGCCCTCCAAGCTTCTTGCTCCAACGAGGTTGCATCGAACCTATTTATTCTTTAGTTTACCGGATTTTGCTATAGCCCATAGCATCAACTAATATAGATTGGTTCATTCCTAACTGCTTCCTAAAGCACCAAATAAACCTTCTCATAGATATGAGTATGGTGAGAAAAGGATTTGGTCAAGAACCTCTCAAGGATGTGTCTATGGAGAGGAAGAGAGTAGAGGAATTTGTAGAGTCTCTAAGGTAAAGATCGTGGATGAATCAATCTTGTTTTTCTCTAGGGTTTCTCTCACAAAAATTCTCTCTAGAAGCACTCTACATTTCGTGGGTATAAGGGTCTATATATAGTGGTGTGTGTTTAGAAGAGACAGTTTTTGCCAAACAGGGCTGGTTGGCGGCTTGTCCAAGTCGCGAGTTCAAGTCACGAAGTAACGGCCTGGCCAGCCTAGGACTTTTGTCCTGTAGTGCAACAGCTGGCGCAACCCTTCAGCTTCCCGCATGCTTCTCATGTGCACAGCATTTGGCGGCTTGCAAACCATGAGTCAGTCGCGAGTACTAGCCGCGAAACTCTGCTTCTTTGCACAAACTTGAGTTTTTTTTCACAATCTCTTCACACACTACCCTTACATGAATCCCACCTAAATACAGGATTACTAAGTGCTAAATTACAAGCAAATTGGCACGGAATAAAGCCAACAAGATGGTTGATAAATTTCAACCTTAAAAGATCAAGATCCTTTGGTCACAGACATTTCCTTCATCCAGATCGAGGTCGCAGACATTTCCTTCATCCAGATCGAGGTCGCAGACAATTCCTTCGTCAAGATCGAGGTTGCAGACATTTCCTTCATCCAGATTGAGGCCGTAGACATTTTCTTTGTCCAGATCGAGGTCGCTAACAGTTCCTTTATCTAGATCGAGGTCGCAGACAATTTCTTTGTCCACATTAAGGTCGCAGACAATTCCTTCGTCCAGATTGAGGTTGCAGACAATTTCCTTCGTCCAGATCAAGGTTGTAGACAGTTTCTTTGTCCAAATCAAGGTCGCGGACATTTCCTTCATCCAGATCAAGGTCACAGACAGTTACTTTGTCTAGATTGAGGTCATAGACAATTTTCTTCATCCAGATCAAGGTCGCAAACAATTTCTTTTTGTCCAGATTGAGGTCGCAGACATTTCCTTTGTCCAGATCGAGGTCATAGACAATTTCCTTTGTCAAGATCGAGGTCACAGACATTTCCTTCGTCAAGATCTTGGTTGTAGACAATTACCTATCGTCAAGATTGAGGTTGATAAGCCTCTTGGTCGCATCAATTGTCAAGAATTATTTCCAGATTCATCAGCTATCAACTAGTTCAAGAATTTTCATTTTTTTCAAAGGTAAGGCACTAGTTCTATGTTCCAAAGTTTTAGGTTCGAGGGCAAGGTAATCTTTGAAAATTCAACCTCAATTAAATCATGGCTGCTAAAATTAGTGTCTTTGTTTTACATTGACATTCACTTTCCAAACTCTGTCAATGAGGGGCATTCTGTAGACACCCAATTTTGCACCCATGATTTCATTAAGGAGTATGACTAGAGTGACCATCCATATACCCCAAAAATCATGACCGCATTACATGCATTAATTCATCCATTGCATATCATAAAAATGATCTTGAGATTCTAACGGTTGCGACAGTATGTTCGGTTTCCAAATCGGACCTGTGGGGCCTGTTATTTAAAAAGATATAGGAATCCTCAAAAGTGGGCTCAGGGCCCAACGGCCCAATCCGAGGACGCTTAGTTATCCGAGGATAGTGTAAAAAAATTATTGAGGGGATAATATAGGAGAAAGGGATGGATATCGTGTATAGTGGCATGACGCACGTCCGAGGACACCAAAGTCCGAGGTGAACGTAACTTTCATTTTATTCAGGAGACTCCGCAAAGTTGTATCTGAATTGGAAAATCGAATATAAATCTAAGGAGGAGTCGGGGAAGGTAGCAAATATCTTCCAAGGCTATCACCTCCCCATTAAATGCTTTCCAGCTAACCCTCTGGCCGCATTAATGTGGAGGTGATACCTGAACAGTAACTAAGCAGCTTTATGGCCACTGAGCAAAGGTTCCGATAGGTGCTAGATGGGACAGAAAGGAGTTCCCAAAATAAGAACTACACGTGTACGATGGAAATGGAGGAAAGAACGTAGTATATAACATGGAAACGGATGACATTAAGGGGACTCTGGAATGAAGGAGGAAAAAGGAGGGAGGAAGGAAAAACAACAGATATTCCATGCATAAGAGAGGCTCACTAAAACCTAGCCGAGGAGAATTTTTCTCATACAATCAGCCTGACATATCCCTTATTACTCACGAACNTATTGTTTGGGCTTGTTGGGCTGAAAACCCATGCATACTCTGGGTCCAATCCAAGTTGAGTCCCCACAAGACCATTGGATCAAAAGTTATCACATGATTAAGTTTGCACGGTCAGCATGCATTATGTTTAGGTAGAGTCGACAACGCATGATTAATTTAAATTAATTATGATTGATTAAACAATTAAAATTAATTAAATAATTTTGTGATTTGTTGATAATTAGTGTTTAAAATAGGATGCTTGCATAGAAATAAAAGGGATAATTGGATAACAATAAAATTGTGGATAATCTGAACTTTATCAAGATTTATTTTAGAATATTTATCTATAAGATAATTGTTACTGAAAAGACCTGAATGATCCTGAAAAGAGATAAAAATCTTAGAATGCGGGTTAAAACAGGTCTAAGTGCTAGGCCCAACTCAAGAGAATCCAAAAAGAGAGTCCAAAATGCACTTGAACACAAAAGTGCGTTTGGTGTCCAAAAGTACCATTCGACACTTTTGGAGTGCCGAATGGCACCCTTTTGGGCTTTGGCCCAACTCTCATCAGGTGCTGATAAGGCACATCCTTTTCGACCTTTTCGCTGAAAAACGCGTCCCGATTCGCATTCTACTTGTCGTTACTTATTTTTTAAGCATTCTAATCTCTATAAATAGAGACTAGATCTCAAAAATTCAGCGCACTCTTTTACGCTCTCAAGAGACACTTTTTCACACTCAAATTTCTCACCCCCTTTCTGGTGTTCTCTCTTAAACTAAAGTTTTTAGATTTCAAAGATAATTGCATAAATTTCTTTGAACCCTAAAACATCCTCTCAAGAAGAAGAAGTGCTCCATGCAAGAGGTTGTTTCCAATTACCCTTTCCTTTTCTTTATGCTTCTCTTGTAGTGATGATGCATGTTTGTATTTTTTTAGTTTGGTTGTTTCAAATATCCATAACATGAATTGTTAATTTACACTGTTAAAGCATGTTCTTGATTTTTTTTTTTTTGTGATCTTTTTTTAGTTTCAAAAATCTACATGTACCCAATTCTTTTTCTCAAATAAAACTGATTTGCATCTTCTTTAGATGCAGATCTGAATTTTTCTTAAAATAAAAATGGATATGCATCTTCTTTAGATATAGATCTGAATTTTTCTTAAAATAAAAACAGGTCTGCATCTTCCTTAGATGTAAATTTGAATTTTTCTTAAAATAAAGAAGATGTAGATTTGAATTTTTCTTAAAATAAAAAGATTTGAATTTGTCTTAAAATAAAAATGGATCTACATCTTCCTTAGATGCAGATCTGAATTTTTCTTAAATAAAAAATGGATTAGATGCAGATTTGAATTTTTCTTAAATCAAAAACTGATTTGTATCTTCCTTAGATACAAATTTGACTTTTTTAACATAGCATATTTTGAAATAAATAAAAAGATCATGAATGGTTGTGTTTGTTATGTTTGTTTTATTCAATATATGTAGCATAAATTTATTTCATTAATGAAATCCTTTTCTCAAGCAATATTTTTTATATTTTGTGAACATATAAAACAGATTTGATTTTTCTGTCGTCAAAAAATCTTTTTTTTTTTTTTTTTTTGTTTTTGTTTTTGTTTTTAAAAAGATATTTGATCTTCTATAAACCAAAACAATTTTTTCTAAGTTCTCTAAAAATAGATTTGATTTTTTTTTTTTAACCAAAAGACTTTGTTTTATCATATAAAAACAGGTTTGAATTTTCTCTCTAAAAATCACTTTTTTTTTTACACATCAAAAACAGACTTGATTTTTTTTTTTTTTTTTTTTTATAAACTAAGTTCAATTTTTTTTACTCATAACAACAAATCTGAATTTTTTTAAACAAAGAAGAGGATGCATTCATAAATAAACTTGTGTGAGTTAGCTTGTTTTCACATGTGCAACATATTATTCATTTCATGCATAAAATGAGTACATTAGTCACAAGAGTCTAGAAGACCGGACTCTGTCTGGGCAGAATGGGTGTCTAACACCTTCCCATTCTATAACCTAGCCTCCGAATTTAGTTTCTTTGGATACATAGAACTAGGCTTTATCTTTGCTTTTACTTTGGGTAGCTTGTAACTAGGACAAAAAGCCATGTAATTATTTGGTAGCTTGTAACAAGGACCCAAAGCTATGTAATTTTCAACTTTTCAAATATGTATTTTTCTACTTAATCAATGAAATGAAATAATTCAGTCATGTATTTTTTTTATTTAGTTTTTTTTTTTTTTAATTTTTTGTATAAAAAAATAAGTGGCGACTCCACACCACTTACCCAAAAAGAGAGGTGCCCTAAAAGCACTAAAAAATCTCTCTTTTTTGAGAGTGCCCCTAATTTCCCTGGTCTCTCATAGAGAGCTAGGACCAATGTCGCGTCATTGTGATCCCGAAGGAGATTTAGTAACCAACTATCCAAAGGAGACCGAAGAGTTCAAATCTTCTGTCCCACTTTTCCTGCTCCATTTTATACTCCATCAATAAATATAGTATTAATAAGTCAATAATAATAATATTTAATTAATTAAGTGAACACGTGGCAAGTATTTATTGGTGGAGTATAGAGTGGAGCATAAAAAGTGAGACAGAAGATTTGGACTCGAGACCGAAGGGTAAAAAGAGTTAGAAAATTTTCAATCAAAATATCCGTTATCATATATTAAAGATTATTTTTGTCTCCGTATTTGGAGGATTTTGAGTCGCATTGAATAGGAGTCTTAATTTAGGGATTTTGAGGCATTTATGGGCCAAAAATTGGGCAACAGATGCTATATTTAAGAAAAATTTAAATGAATTTTGACATAATTAATGTAGTTTTGTTTGCCCTCAAAATCTTAAAGGGGCCAGTAAGTGAAATTTACGAGTATTTATGATTTTACTACCTTTTCAAATTTTTTTGGAGTGGTCTTGAAATCGCCTTAAGTTACATATAGAGCTGCCCCTGCACATTATTGAACCCAAAATTGAAAAAGTGTTTGGTAAAAATTTTAAAAAGCGCGTTGTTGGTTTGGAAACGTGGAAACCTGCGTTTTAGTGTGGCAATCTTTTAGCTACAATTGCAAATTGCAGAGATCACAACAATATGACCGTTAGAAAATTTTCCTTTCTAAATTACACTCTATAACTACAAAATACACACAAAAAAAGGCATATAGAGAAAATCATAACAACATCTGGGTATGTACAAGAACCTCCATCGGACCATCACTGATCTCACTTTAACATCAGATTTGAATCAGGGACGGCATTACCTTAAGGTCATATATATATATATATATATAATTTTTAATGAAAAAATTTTTAGCCCTTAAAATAATATTTTGAACCCCTGACCCTAAATTTTGTTTGAACCCAGCCGATATGAGTTTGAATATGATTATCTTAATGCTATTTTTCATAATAATTTAACAAAAAAGAGTAAATGGCAAGTTGTAACTAATTTTTATCAGGACCACAACTAATGTCACTTTTTTCCTACCTTTAACAACTTGTCACCTAGGTTTTATTGTGAAAGTGTTGTGTCAATAATACTAATCTTAATTATTTAATTTTATAAGAAAGAAAAAAAATGTTTCAAATTTTTGCTCATTCGTAAAAAAAAAATAAACCTTCTTTTTCCAGGACTTTGGCTTACTTTCCATTGACAGCATAATAAAGTTGTTTTTTCCTGCACTTTTCTTCTTCATCAACAAAAAAGTACACCACTGTTACAACCAACAGATCTTTATCTATATTTGTGACTATTTCCTCATTCTCTCTATCTTTCTTTTCCCTTCTATGTTTTCTTAGTTTTTCTCTTTTTGATCAAGCAGTTTGATAAACTCTCTATAGATTTCCAAATCCAAGAAGTCTTTTGGTACTTGCTTCAATTCCAAGAGACTGAGCACATGTATGGTTAGGAAGTCATACACTTTAAAAGTAAAAACTTATATCAGTTACTATTTTTTTTCTTAATTTCACATTTACCATTAGTCCAACTCCAACAGACTGGCCACATGTATGATTAGTTATTTAATTATATTTGTTTTATGCATGCAATGGTTGTTGTCTTACAGATATTTATATTAAATTATATTTAGAATACTATTTTAGATTATTGTATAATGTATATAATATGGAAGTTGTACATATAAAAAAATTATTTTATTTTTATTTTTTTACTTGTCCCCATGACAAATTCCTAGCTTCACCACTGCTGACGCCCTAGAAAAAAAAAATTTATTTTTCTTAATTTGTACTCCAAATTATTTCCTCTCCATAACCTAAGAGTAGGACATATTGAAAGCTCAATAGTCTAATTACTAGAGCTAATTAAGACCCTCGAATATTAATTATAGCTAGACTATTTTTAGGTTAAATGCAATTACAGCGGAATATAGGTAATTAGTCAATTAATTAACCGAAGTATTCAACAATTGCATGGATGAATACAAGAATGCAATGCTAAAATGTAAAGGGCAGTAGGGAAAATAATATCAAACCCAAGATAACACTGCGATGAATTATCGAAGAGGAAAACTGAAGAATTCAGTGTAAAAACCCCTCTGCAGCTCTCTAGGCTAAAATGATCCACTAGTGAATAAGTTGGAGTACAAGGATACTAAAAAGACTCTCCAAGCCTAATCTACCCAAAATAATTGAGCTCTCCAAGTTCTAGCTACCAACGGACTTCTCAGAGTCGTATCTTTACTAGCTTCCCAAATCTCGCAGTATCGCCTAATTGCATCGCTAAGCCTTATCGACTTAATTTGAGAAAGACTTAAAGGCATGACAATGGGAGAGGGGAGGAGAAGAGACTAAAAGAATTATTTCTCTCTTGAGGATGAGTATATTATACGGTTCCCACATTATTAAGGTACATATATTCTCAGTCAAAGATTGGAAACCCTTAATTGTGTTGATTTAATAAGCATTAATCTACTCTGATTTTGGTATAGCAACATGATGATGCATAAAAAATCGTCAATGAATTGACGGTCCAAATAGAGAGCTACACATTCTCGGAGAGCGTTAGTGTAGGGTTGGCCTACTAGCCAATGACCCTCTGATGATTAAGTCGGTACCTCACAAGATCTCTAAGAACTCTTAAAGCATAAGAGATTTAGAATTTTGTTTTTCATGTACCTCAAAATTGGGGTGTCTTGGTGTTTATATAAGGGGTCTGTGGATGACCACCTTAGCTAAATTGTAGGGACTTGAAGTTATCCCTCAGCTGACTTGTAGGAGGTGGGAGCTATCCCATAGCTGATTTGTAGGAGATGAGAGATATCCCTTTGCTGGCAGTTGCGTGAATATAGGAGAGCCTTAAATGATAGCCACTATGTGAGGGTTGTAGTGTAGGCTTCGTATGCCCATCTTCACCTGTCCATCTACAGGGGTGACGGACGGGTGTCAAGGTCAGGCTCACAAGTGCTTACTCATCCTTTCTTGTATGTGATGGATCACTTATTGGAGTAGACATAATAAGTTGCATTGAGTCCTCCATTTTTGATAAGTTAGTATTTTCCGAAGACCTAGTTTAGGTTCGAAAGACATAGCTTACATTCAAAAAACATAGTTTATATTTGGAATACATAACTTATTTTGGAAGACATAGCTTATTTCAGAAGACATAGCTTATTTCGGAAGGTTGATCGTAGAGTTAGCTAAAAAAAATTCCCTATCACAACATATTTAAATTTCTTGTTTTGTTTTTCTTTTAATTTTTAATTGGAAAAAATGCAAAAAAAACACCCTCTAAGTTTTCCAATTTTTCATTTCAATTCTATAAGTCTGAGTTTTGTCATTTCAATTCTATAAGTCTGAGTTTTCCAATGAAGTCCTCTGTTAATGTGCTCTTAATTTCTGCCATAACTTTCCAAAACGACGTCGTTTTGGACCTTAGTTAATATTTAATATTTAATATTTATTTATTTTTCTTAATTTTAGAAAAATTGTCAATTTAAATTTAAAAAAAAAAAAATCCAATTAGAGGAACACCTGAAATGAATAACAATCAAAGCATTCCCTAGAGTGCTGATATCAAATCCTCACAAGACCCTTCTGCCCAAATTGGAGTTTTTCCAGTCCAAACCTTTACAAGCTCTGACATTGCTACAGTCTTATCTAAAAATCCAGAAATATTGAAACGAAGCTTGGAAAACTACATAATCACATCTTTGTTTTCCTTAAGAATTTGTTTGGAACCGACGAGGACATTCTTAACGCGATTATACGATTTGGGTTATTCCCATAGGTAGATTTGACACCTGTGTGCTTATAATGTCAATCTTTTGCGAGAAATTGGGTTCCTGAATCGCATATAAGTTCCTTACTTAAACAGAAGCCTAGAGCTGCAGTGAAAAATCCAGTTCGATTTAAAGAGATTGTGGAGTAAGTCAAGGAAATGGGATTCAATCATTTGAAGTTTTCTTTTGTTCATACTGTTTTTGCAATGGTGGGAATGAATAAATCCACATTGGAGAGGAAGGTCAACGTTTATAAGAAGTGGGATTTGTCGTCTCAGCAAGATATTCTTGCAGCATTCAGAAAGTGCCCCTGGCGGGACGACGTTGTTCCTCTAATTGGGTTTCACTCTTCTTCTTTTTTTTTTTTTTTTTTTTTTTTAATTACTGTTTTTTTTTTCTAAAATTAAGAAATAAATAAAACTAAATATTAAATATTAACTAAAGTCCAAAATGACGCCGTTTTGGTAAGTTAATGGCAGAAACTAACAGCACATTAATGGAGAACTTAATTAAAAAAAAATAAAATTTAAAAGACTAAAATGACAAAATTTAAATTTACAAGATTAAAATGAAAAATTGTAAAATTTAGAAAATATATTTTGCAGTTTGGCCTTTTTAAAATTTTTTTTTTGGTAGTTTGGAGTATACGGGTCTACCAACATCATAGACCGTCAGGATTACGAAGATCGTTGTACAGCCTCAGCAGGCAGACACCATCTTTTTTGTTTTATTTTAAAATTGTGTATGCTGAGGTTCAATTTTAATTTTGGTTTCATCCAGTTTCTTTCCTACATGGAGTAAAGATTGTTATCCACTTATCCACCGTACATTTTTTGGTTTCTCTAATGGCATCTTGCAGATAAGAATAGTTACCATCATTTATTGACAATTGGCATGGAAGGGATACTTACCTTGCTTCCACATATCTGATTTTGATAACAGGGCTATACTATAACCAAAAAAAAAAAAAAAAT
>NW_027069952.1:558171-559697 GCF_002906115.3 Quercus suber | reverse complement strand
CACAAGCACTTATACTTGTGGAGTGACCAACGCACTAAATATGTGCGGTGGTACAGCCTAGTATTCTTAATTATATGAAAAATATGTGATACCAAACACATACTTAAATATTATATTATATTGGAGATACTTATTACAATAATGGCATGTTTGTTCTTCTCATTTTGTAAAACTATAAGTCTTTGAGTAATTCTAGGGACACAATATTTTTCACTTGTTGTAATTAGAGTAATTCTAGGGACAATAGTTGTGACTAATTGAAACACCTTGTTAGGTCCTTAATACAACTTCAAATAGAAATGAAAGGAAAAAATTGGCAAATGCTCTTTTCGAGCAAAATAAGCAACATTTTGCCCCATTTCCCAAACTAATTAGAGAAATGCCCCTCTTTTGAAATTCGATTTTCTCAAAATCAAGTTAAGCCCTATAGTTACGTTTTTAAGGAGCCTATAGTGACGTTTTAAGGATCTATAGTGGCGTTTTGGAACTCAAGCTCCATGAACTCGAGTAATAGGTAAAAATAAAATAAAATAAAAAATTACCTATAACTCGAGTTCATGGAGCTCGAGTTCCAAAACCCCACTATAGGTTCTTAAAACGCCACTTAAAACGCCATTATAGGCTCCTTAAAACGCCACTATACGGCTTCAGAAATTTTTTTTTTTTAAACTCAATTTTGAGAAAATCGAGTTTCAAAATAAGGACATTTTACTAATTAGTTTGGAAAATAAAGAAAAATGCTACTTATTTTGCCTAAAAAAGGCATGTGCCAATTTTGTCCAGTACGGAAACTAAGTAAATAACCTGTGGTCTCATGAGAGGTTTGACCAAAGAAAACTACAAGCTCCCTTTTACGTGTAGTAATATCACCAGTTGTGCCAAAGGCACTAAAAGATTGGGCAGCAGTTATGAAGCATTGTAAGTGTAGAATCCATTACTACATCCTTGATCGTTTCGATGTTTAAGCATACTTTCAAAAAGAGACGAGCTGATGAGGCTGCTAACATCGCCATTACAACCAAGCAAGAAGAAAGCTAAGAAAAGTATCAAAGTAAAGAGCTTCATTTTTTTTTTTTTTTTTTTTTTTTTTTTGAGAATGTGTGTTCAAAACAATGATGTGTATGTAACTATATATAGGAAAGTGTTATGGGTTCAACTGGACTATACTATTCTAGCAGGACAAAATGGATTGGTTAAGCCTGACTCCATCTTCATCGACCCAATTTCTAGTCCAATTCTTTGTGGAAAATCGTGTTGTTGAGGTTAGGCTATATTCCATGTCTTGTTTTGTGGATGGACCATCGAGGGCAGGACCCACTTCATCGTGGCTGAAATATTATACTAGGGAAAAATGATGAAAAAAGATGTTTGGATTTCTAGATGATGGTTAATTTCATGACATTTTTTTCTTTTTTGGTTAAATGTTGAGTTTTAATTTTGTGATGTACAAAAGGTATTGAGGGCTAAATTCAAAAGACAAGCTCGGTAGTGTGAAATTGGAATTCTTGGTCATGCGAGCACATCCT
>NW_027069952.1:545782-553975 GCF_002906115.3 Quercus suber | reverse complement strand
GAGAGAACTTTTTGGAATACAAAGGAGCATGCAGTTGAACAAATAGTCATCTTGTAGGTTGAATCCAGGACAGGCAGCTCTGTTGCCTTGTTCAAATTCTGCATAATCTGAAATAGCTTGGAATCTTCTTTATAATGCTCCCTAATGCCTCAAAGCCCTTAACTATGTTGTACATATGCACAAGGAAGACCTCCAGCTAAGACCATCTACAACTCTATTAAGGACTCCAGCTTTGTGCCTTAAGCTAAAGTTGAACTATTGTAGGTAGACAACCCATTTGGCATGCCGTTTGTTGAGGATTGCTTGGCTGTTGAGGTGTCCTCATGGTTAGTATGGAGTATAAATTCCTTGTAAGCCAAATAGTTCTCCCAATGTTTTATTGCTTGTACTATGGCATATAATTCCACATCATAGGTGCAATAGTTGAGTTTTTCATTGAAATATGCCACTAGTTTACCCTCTTGACTGAGAACACCCCCTATGCCAACTCTAGAAGCATCACAATCCAATTTAAAAATCTTGTCAAAGTCAGGAGCCTGCAATACTAGTGCTGCAGTAAGGACAGCTTTTCAAGACCTTAAAACTTTGTTGCTTGGCCTCATCCCATGCAATAGTAGACAGCTTGACAATTAGTGAGTGGTGCTGCAATTGTGCTGAACCCTTTAATGAATCTCTTGTAAAATGTTGCTAAACCATGAAAACTTCTTACCTCAGCCACTAATCATGGAACAGGCCAATCTAGAATGGCATTAACCTTCCCCTCATCAATCGCAATTCCATTATCAGTCACCATATACCCAAGAAAACCTACCTTACTGCAAAGATGCATTTCTAGGTATTACCAGAGCCCACTAATCCCTCCATCCTACATCCCATTTAATATAATTGATTACAAGTAATATCCTTTCATTGTTAGGTTAGAAATATGTTTCCTTTCCTTTTATGATGTAATATGGGAGTCCTATTAAAAGGCCCCAAAATGCAGTATTGTAAGCAGTTGATTATGGATTTATTAAATTTGGGTTAGAAGTTTTCTTCCAATGCTTTGTGCTGATTCCAGGTAAGCCCATGTACTGATACATAGGTTCCTATCATGCTTGATGTTGATTCCAAGCAATCACTAGATGCTTACTCCTAGGTCTCATCTCTTTTGTAATATCATTCTTTTGTTTCCCATACACAAGTCACCCTTTTAAAGTTTATTGTGCTGCATCAAACTTGGTATCGGAGCTCCTTGTTCTACAACAGGTTCTTTTCCTTCTTCCAATGTAGTACGTGCAAGAAGATTTATAGCATTTCGATCTTGTGATTATTAAAAATACTTCTTAAGGGAAATGAAATTTGGTAAAGAAGCCTATATCTTTTTAAAGGTAATTTATATAAGCACTCAATTGGTTTTGATCCCACAACCTCACTAGGGATGGCAATAAAAGTCCGACCCGCGGATATCCGGTCCGGCCCGACCATAATGGGTCGGATTTTACCCGGCCCGATAAATAATAGGGTCGGGTATGGGTCTTTAAAAAAAAAAAACCCGAAACGGGTCCGGGTTGGGTCTGGGTTTTTGTCATACCCAGCCCGGACCCAACCCGTTTAAGTATGTAATTACCCAAAAACCCCTTATATATATATATATATATATAAACTTAAAAAACCCTACTTACTCTCATATTCCACACTCAGCCATCCCTTCCCTCACAGCCTCACTCTCCTCTCCCTCTCTAACTCACAGACTCACCCTCTTCTCCCTCTCTCACTCACTCTCACTCACGGACTCAACCTCAAGCTCTAACCTGTGTCACCGTCACCATCACGCGATCTCACCACCGGCCTCAAGCTCTGTCACCGTTAGTCTCAAGCTCTGTTACCGCCGGTCTCAAGATCATCACAGGTTTGTTTCTCTCTTTCTCCAATCTGTCTTCTCCAAGTGTAGCTCAGCCAAGATCTGCCACCTCCGCCAAGATCTGCCACTGCCAAGATCTCTCCTTTTTTTTTTTTTTAAGGTTCGTTACTTGGTGCCTGAAAGGGGTATTATTGTGTATATTCATTTGTGAGATTTATTTTGTAGATTTTTGAACTTGATGTAATGGTCCCAGATTTGGATTTGGGGGATTTATTTTGTATATATTTGAACTTGTGGAAGATCTTGTTGCAAGGAAGAATTTTTTTTTTTATGTATTTGGGTTATGTATATAGGATTTATGTATGGGTTTGTAATTTTTATGTATTATTTCTTGTGATTTTTGTTTTTGAGTTTGTGATTTCTGTATTTGGGTTTGTGTTTTGAAAGGGAAAATGAGAAACCTAAAAGTAAATTATTGTAGATTTATGTGAAATTTGAAATCTAAAATTAATGTAAAAATCTAAAATCATTATTGTAAATTGAATTAGTGTAAAAATCTGAGATTTATTAAATTAATTACGGAAATTAAATAAATAAAAAAAAATTGGGCCACAGTTTAGGCCATTAGGACTTAGGATTGGGCCTAAAGTGGGCGGGGCCCGCGGGGCTGGGTTTGGAGCCTGGGAAAAAAATCCTTTTATTAACCGGGTGGGGTTCGGGTAACTGATATAGACCCGTGGGTCGGGTTTGGGGATATAGAAACCCGGCCCGAACCCGACCCGTTGTCATTCCTAAATCTCACCCTCCACTCATTCTTGTGAGAGGAGAAAATGGCATTTGAGTCAATGACATAAGAATGGGTGAAGGGTAATGTCATAAGCTCAAAACCCACTAGATGTGTGTATAACTTACCAGTCAATCTATCAAAAAAATACTCACCAATCAAAAAAATAAATTGTAAATATATGGATATTGTCATCCACTTATCCGTTAAATATACAAAATGAAAAATAAGAAGGTAAACAAAAGAAAAATTAAACATTAAAAAAAATAAGAGTAAGGAGTTTACCTCTATCATCAATATTGCATTATCTGTACCAGCTAACAACAAGTCCAGCTCAGATTCTTCCATCTCCTTCGATGTGGGATTCACAATATACTTATCGCCAACAAGACCAATTCTAACTCCTGCAACTGCTTTTGAGTTGGGCACTTCTGAAAGAGCTCTGTAATTTTTAAATGATTAGGATTAAAGAAACATTGATGTCTTAAATGTAATAACATGCTGTAATTCCTCATAGGAATGGGGAAGTAAATGAAAATTTATCAGGCTTACACTGCTATCCCAGCTGCTGTGACTGCCAAAGAATCAGGGGAATGCAAACCATCATAACTCAAAACCTGTAAGCATAATGTGAATGTGGTATTTCTTGGCAAGATAAAATATAAGGTTAGCAAGAGAAAAGCATTGTCATGCTTGGTGTGTGTTGTATTAAAAAGCAAGTACTGACAAAAAGCATAATTATCTAATAACAATACATAGAATAGGTAGCCAGTAATGTATAAAAAACGCAAAAAATAAAAATAAAAGAAGAAGAAGAAGAAGAAGAGAGAGAGAGAGAGGCCCGACCTAAGGAGCACAAACACAGCATAAGCCCCTATGTGAATGTGTTGGACTAAGACACGGCTGCATGCGTGTATGCAAATTATCTGGCAAATATATACACAATTTGGACACAATCAAGACATGGCACAGACACATGACCTAAAAAAGTTTGAAAAAGAAAAGGAAAAAGATGGATGTTTGATAACCTTGCATAATCAAAGCACTTTGATCCACACAGTGACGGACTNCCGCCGCCCTCCAAGCGGTCAAATAATCCACTAAAGAATATAGTTGGGATACATGAACAGCAGAAGACCCTCCAAGCCTAATCTACCCAAGTACCTAAGCCCTCCAAGCTTCTTGCTCCAACGAGGTTACGCCGAACCTATTTCTTCTCTAGCTTCCCGGATTCCGCTACTTGACCATAGCATCAACCAATGTATATTGGTTCCTTTCCAAACTGCTTCCCAAAGCACCAAATGGACCTTCTCACAGACGTGGGTGTGGTGAGACAAGGGTTTGGTAAATGGCCTCTCAAGGGAATGACAATGGAAAGGAAGAGAGTAGAGGAATTTGTAGAGTCTCTTTAGATGAAGATTGGGGATGAATCAATCTTGTATTTCTCTAGGGTTTTCTCTTACAAAATTCTCTCTGGAAGCTCTCACAAAATGATGGGTATAAGGGTGTATATATAGTAGAGTGAGAAGGGAATGCAAAACGTCAGTTTTTGCCAAACAGGGCAAGTTGGCGACTTGAACTCGCGGCTTGGCCAAGTCGCGAAATCAAGTCGCGACGTAACGACCTGGCCAGACTGGAACTTTTATCCTGTAGCGTGACAGCTGGCGCGACCCTTCAGCTTCCAAGTGTGCCTCTCACGTGACTGCATTTCGCGGCTTGCCAGTCGCGAATCACCCACAAGTCCTAGTCGCGAGACTCTGTTTTTCTTGCACACTCTTGAGCTTTTCTTCACATCTTCTCACACACTACCCTTACAATTTTCCCACCTAAATACAGGGTTACTAAGTGCTAAATTACAAGCAAATTGGTCACGGAATAAAGCCAATTAGATGGTTGATTAAATTCAACATTACATTAAGGTTGAAGAAATGTTTGGGAGGTTTCTTAAATTTATGTAATTTTAAGATATAAAAGTATTTTATGTTTTACATTCTTATTTATATATTTCAAAATCATTTAATCAATTTAAAAATAAATTCTAATTTTAACAGTAAATATTATAATATGTTATAATCTTTATAGTTTTATTCAATTTATTTTAATAAAATATGAAATAAAATAAATAAATTTTCAAAGTATTCAATAATATTGTGGCCAAATATAAATACTATACAACAAAATAAGTATTATAATAGGTCTTAATATACATAAAAATTATTTCAAATAAAATTGTAAAGTATCCGCACATCGCACAGAATATCATCTAGTATGTTGAATTGGCAGTGATTTGGTTTGGAAATATTGTCTGTATTTTAAAGGTGAAAAACTGCCCACTAGTGGTAAATATATTAGAGTACTTTTGCAATTTAAGCTTTAAAATGTAAGTTCAAGTAAGATTGCTTCTTAAAGATCTGATTTCATATTGAGTTGGCACTTGGCAATTACACATGACAGTACTGTTTGTCCATATAAGTAGGAACAAAGGAAGAGAGCATGTAAAAATCTTGAAGAGTTTGGCTAATGTCATCCGTGGATAATTGAAGTACTTTGGATAGTTAAAAATAATCATAATTCAAAAGTGTTCAAAAATTGTTTGAATGATACTTTGTTTCACTTAGAAGTAGACATCTAGGGCAGCTATGCAGATTGGCACCCAATATGATTCAATCTCTTTTTAATTAAGAGAGCATCATACCCAGTTGACTTTGTGGGCATCGTACCAGAAGTAGCCAACAAAGTAGTGAATAATTTAGAAAGTACTCAAATTTATATAGTTCATTCTTTATTTATTTGTAAGCTTAGAGATATCTTATGGAACAACAAAATCACCAATTTATATGTTTATATTGTCTCCTTATTTTTTTTTTAAGTGGAATTCATTTGGGTAAGATAATCCACCTAAATCCACAAGCCCAATGGGTTATCAGAAGCCCAATAATGAATTGAAGTCCCATATTTACCTATATGTCAACATAAAATCTCAAAAAAACCTATAGTACTTAAGTTTAACATTTTCAAAAACAAAACCTAAAATATTTAGATGATGAAATTGGATATGACAATGACAGTGATTAGATTAGAAGAACCTTAGAATGAAAATTCTCTTTTGGATTTCATATTTGTAATTAGCTAGTTTACGTTAAATTGATAATTCTCTTTTGGATTACATATTGTAAATTTGTAGTTAGCTAGTTTTTATATGCTAATTAGCCTAACTTATTTTGGATTTGGAACTCAGAATTTGGAAAACATTTTCCATATGTGTAGATAATATTTTGGTACTTAGTTGCTAATTAAACATGTACTGACCTTTTTAGATACATCATATCAAAAGTTAAATATATTTTGTTTCGTCAGAATGACATAAGAAGGATGTAGTGTGTACAAATTACATTTTATGATGCAATATTTTTTTTAATGGATGGATTCATATTTTAAGTGATTATATAACATATAAAGTCACTACCAATAGGTTTTTTGCTTAAAATCTAAAAATAGGTAAGATTTTACGATCCACGATTCGATCCTACGATCCACGATCCTACCTACCTCCTACGATCCTACGTAGGATCCTGATTTTGACAACCTTGCTTGACGCTTTTTTTTTTTTTTTTGTTATTAATTAAGAATTAACTCTACTTATCAAAAAAAGAAGTGACTCCCAACAATTTAGTTTTGTGAACAAAAACACATTTTGTTAGTATTTTCCATTACAATTACTAGATTTAATCATATATACAATGTGTGGATGATCATAATGATATTTCAAGAGTATTGATTGTGTGGAAAAATTTATAGGCAAAAACACAATTTTGATCACTACATTTTAGGATCACAATTAATTTGGTCCATACATTTTGGTAGCAGTCAATTACCTGTTATTTTCAATTCACTAACGAAAAATGTTTATGTGGCAAATAATTTGCATTGTTGGCACAAATGACGATTATATAGCTTTTAAAATAAAGAAATGTTATGTCCACAACATTTTTACAATATTAAAAACTTTAAGATAATATTAAAAAGTTTTAGTCAACAAAAAAGTGCCATGTCAGCTAAAAATCTGAAAAAAAAGAAAAGAAAAAAAGAACAACCAACTCTCTCGCCCCTATTATTTCTCTCTTCAAAAAATCAAAGATCAGATCAAAAATATATTTTTATTCCAAACTGAGATTTCATTTAATTCAAAGATGAAAGTACATTCATTAGAAAGACAAAGAATGTACAAATTGTAGAACATACAATACCCCAAACGGTTACATACCCTTCCAAATTTGCGTATTGGTGTTCTTCATGCCATTTATACTAGTTCATGAGCTACCTTGTTATTCTCTTGCCAGGTGTGCTGGAAATTGGCATCTTAGCATTTAGCATGTTGAAAAGGCAAAGAGAAAAACGTGAGTTTCATTAGATGTGTTTTATCAGTGTATAGTACCAAATGCTATTATAATTAGTTTGGAAAAAAAAACCTTTCAAATTCTTCCTATATATTTTTATTAAATGTGATTCTAAAAATTTAATCGTTGAATGATATGTTTTTTATGTTTCTGTTCTTAACATGCATATCAAGTTTCATTCAAATATAATGTTATTTACCATTTAAATAATAAAATTATTATTTTTTATGTATAATTTTTTACCATAAAAATTTAAACATTAAATATAATGGTTAAATTTTCAAAATTCATATTTAATAAAAAAAAATACATAAGGAGCTTGAATTTTAAGATAAACATTTTCCATTACTTGTTTATTCTTTATTTTCCTCTCCTCTCTCCTCTCACGTGTCACTTATGTCAAGTCTCTTTACTTTTGGTTGTGGTTGAGTCTTTTTCTTTTTAATAAAAAATTGATCTTATTTTAGGTTATTTTAATGGGTGATGTGTTTAATTATTATCAAATGTTACGTTAAAATAAACAAAATAAGTTTTTGGTGTCTTAAGATAGCATTTCTTTAGCACATTCAATGTCAATGCTTTAATATATATATGTGTGTGTGTGTGTGTGTTAGGTTCTAAAAATTTAGAATAATTGGCAAATTGTGAATACAAACTTGTCTAGATATAAATCTTAGAGTCTATAAGTATTATTAGACAATACTCAAGGTGATACAAGTCAAGATCCAAAAACAAGCAAGCTGCAGAAAAGATAATTCAAAAACTGCCTGGTTCGATCGATCGAAGAACTAGCTCGACCGATCGAAACACGTATCTGCAAAATTTTAAGTCAGCCCAAACAGCAATTCAAGCCCATTAAGGATTAGGGTTATAGATCTACTTCTTCTAGTATAAAAAGGAAATCCTAAGCACGTTTTTAATAAGGCTTTTTAGAGAGAGAAGAGTGTACCTCTTTTGTATTTAGGGTTTTGTATCCAAAAAACTCTCTAATATCTTCTACCGGTATTATTCCTTGAAGAATCTCAAGATCTGGTGTTGTAGAAATTACTGCCTTCTCTAGTCATCAAAAGTGTTGATGATCTAAACTTTTAAGGGTGGTCTTAAAGTCACAAAGTTTGTGTTTTTTTTTTTTTTTTTTTTTTTTTTTTTTTTTTTTTTTTTTTTTCTTT
>NW_027069952.1:539594-543164 GCF_002906115.3 Quercus suber | reverse complement strand
GAGGAAAAAGGGTCTTTGTTTCAACTATGATGACAAGTTCCAGCCTGAACATCAATTGACATTTATATCCCTTTTTTCATGGAGAGACACTACAAATACAATGATAGGGGTATGAAAGGTTCTATTTACATTGTACAAGCAAACTCTGGATACTGTATTATCTGTTAACATTGGTATAAGTATCCCTACAATTTTGAAATTTTCAGTTAGGGATAGGCAGTATAGAAAGTTCAGTTTTGGTTATATTGTACTACGCCACTTGGGTTAAGAGGTTGATTTATTTCTTATTGCCAATTCATATCTATTAAAAAATAACTGTTATGAATCAATTGATGTGTCACTGCAACTCAGTATTTGTATGTGCATCTTTGTACATGTGCATTGCAATCAAATTTTAAATTTTAAATTTTAAATTAAAAAAAAAAAAAACCCATAAACACCAATCCAAACAACAGAACAGTTCAAAAAAATCTCAGTGAATCAGACACAACAAAGTGAACTGACACAGCAAAGTGCATAGCAGAAACACAAATATTGTCATTCTAGAGCAGCCGCTGAGTTTATATTAACAAAACAACATAAAATGCGAGTAGAAATCTTCATAGATATTTTAATGAACTGGAAAGTTCCTCTCCCTCAACAAGTCTCTCCAATTTTCCGTCTAACCATAATAAGAAAAAAGAAAAGAAAGACGCAGAAGATGCCAAATTTCAAACAATTCCTGTTCTGTGAACTCCTAGAGAGAGTAAAAAGATTACCCTTTTCTTCCTCACTGTGTACATTGAAATATAGGAAAATGAAAAAGAGAACAAATAAAAGAAGCATACGTTGCCAAAGATTTACTCCTCTATTTGTTTTAAGTAGATTGAAAAGTAGACATTCACAAAACTTTATTTTATCAACACAAAAGGTTGCAACTTGAAAGAGGCCTCGACTACATTAATGTAATGAATTAAGAGGGCTTGTGAAAGTTAATGAACCAAAGACTTTGCTTTCCTGAATATATCTAATCTAATGCTGTACAACATTCAATAGCTCAAGCTATCAGTTTATATTGACAACAAAAAAAAGGAATGGAGTCAAGAGCAGTACTTTGTACAAAAAAGATATTTGCCACTGGCACCTTCCATTCAAAACCCAAAAAGCATCGGTGATGCCCCTCAAAACTAAAAGCCACTATAGCCAACAACTGTTCACTGATTCCGCAACAGATATTTGGGTGATATTGTGACAATGAGAAAAATGAACATGTAAAATGTTCCTCAATGCCTCAGATATGGAGATACTAATTCCTACTAGCATAAGCATCTTAAGAAAGCTGCATTGATTGCTTTGGAGCGCACCTACCTGCAATGCAAAAGAGCATTCTAGCTGAAAATGTAACTTAGATATTCAAAAGAGAACTCACTAAAAATATTCATGTGCAAAACCAAAATGTATTATAATTTCAAGTTTCAACCAATAACTCGCATCTATTTCCAGAATCCAGCCACTCTGGGAAAAAAATCATAGCAACTATGCATCCCAACTAGTTTTTGCAGTAAGTAAATATCACTACCACTATGATTAAAGAGGATACATCAACAATCTGTGTGTGTGTGTAAAGTATAGCATGGGATGTAAGCCACTGTAATAAGAAAATTACAAAAATTACCTCCAGAATATATATGTAACAGATGGGTTCTGCAATCTAGCTCCAAAAAGACATAGTGCAACTTGTTACGGTTCCTAATGAAGTGTTTAAATTAGGGGATTTATTACTTTCCTGTTTTTTTTCATTTATTTAGCCATAACAAACTAACAAAGAACCCAGTTCTTTGATCTATTCATCGATCACATTCCCTTTGCCCCTTCTTATAATTAGTAAGATACGATTCATTTAGAGAAGCAAGAGATCTTTGATTTTTTTATAGGTGGAGGAGGGGAGGTGGGGCTCGAACCACAGAAAGCAAGTGATCTTTGATAAAAATGGACAAACACCTAATTAATCTTTCCCAACAAGGTTTAAAGTATTCTACCATCAACAGTTTGTCAAATGGACACATGTCATGCCAGATTGAATCAGCCTAGCAGATCACCACCATTGGGAAGACAGACACAGGGATCAAAACAAAAGGAAAGGAATAGATTGTTGATTGTACTAAACATAAACCACTTCAAACAAAGAAGTATCAAGAAATCTTCCATGAACAAAATAGATTACATCAAGGCCCATTTGTTTAATCAGAACAATTTTATAAGGAAAATTTTTCCACAAAAAAAGTGAGCTGCAGCCTGCAGGTTTAAGTCTATAATTATTTTCTTAAAAAATTAAAGCAATTCATATTATGTGGAGAAATCATTTATTTCTTTCCTTTTCTTTGTTTATAAGTACAATTTATCTTTTAAATATTACATATAACATTATTCTATAGCAAATTTTTTGATAGAGATTCTTCTCCAGAAAACACTTCTTTTTGAAAATTAAAGAAAAGAATTCCCTAAGCAGCTATTTTCAACCTCCATCTTATTATAAGTACCACTGTACCAGATTTATAAATATAAATATATATATATATATATATCATTATTAGTAACAGTGAATATTATACCATAAAGAATACTGCACAAGGACACTGTTCACCTATCATCATAAATATGCCTGCATCCACAACGACAGTAGGTTCACAAAAGGACCACAACTAAATTGTAAAATTCAAATTATTAACAATCTGCCTCTACTTTCTCTACTTATACTTGGAAAAAGGATTTGAGCCTAAATCAATTCAGCAAATTGCAAATTGATAAACAAATCGGGAAGTCCCATGAGTTGAAATTTATGATGTTTTGAATAAAATGCATATGACAGATAAAGATACATTTACCTTTAGTAAAGATTTCTGGCTTCTTTTGAAAACGAACTTTTTCCAAGTAGGGAGCAATTAAGGCATCCAATTCCACCAACCAAAGTGCAACCGCAGATGATGTTTGCGGCATAGATGCAAAGGATGCAATAGTCTCTTCAATAATATTAAATGAAACTTGCTGACCATTGCATTCACACAACCAGTCCTCATTGATGGCACCAACAAAATCAGCAAGAACCTATAAGATTTATGAAGTAGAACGAATAAGCATGTGCAGTTAAGAGAACAACCTGCAAGATTTACACCCAGAAACTGCTCTTGCTACTTATAGAAAAATAAAATAATAAATTCATATATATTTGAAGGGGGGAAAAACCTGCAAAAGGTCAGCCATAGAAGAGGTGCGTCGGAGCCTTTTGACCCAAAGCTTATGAGCAGACTTTGTCCAAGCACCTACCAGCGCTTCTTCAGGCATGACTGACTGCACGTAAAATGAATTGAATGCTATACATCATCTATATTCTTTTTTATAATAGAAAAAGGTTTTTATTTGATGAAGACAGAAAATATCCACACTAAGTTGACACAGACACAAGTGTACCTTTTCAACATCGACAGGAAACTCCTAAAATCAAACATGTGAAGGGCTATTACTTTTCTTCTTCTTTTTTCTTTTTTTTTCTTGTTTTTTTTTGGGGGTGGGGGGGGGGGGGGGGGGGGGGGG
>NW_027069952.1:500813-526995 GCF_002906115.3 Quercus suber | reverse complement strand
TATTTAATAAATAAAAAACATGTCAGCCAAGCACACAGGATGTAATACTATGGTAACAAACATCAAAATCAAACTCTAAAGTACAATGATGAATCAAATCTAATAGGGTGAAAGTAAAATAATCATCCACTCAAACAATAGTGAGTGGTGTAAATGGGACTGTATGAAATTTAGATAGTTTTAATGGCACAAAAGTTTATCATGGAAGATTGACATTAAATCTATAGGTAGTGAAACAAATAAATAATGAATTGGTTATTCATGGTTTAGTAAGAATGTCAAAATAGAGTTTTTAGTTTATGATAAATTACTGATTATCAAAAAACTTAAACTCTCAGATGTGGGTCCAACTCCTCCTTAATAGCGGCCCCAACACGTGGGTATGGTGGAGCGAGCAGAATATTATAAATTACAGATTGTCCCAAAAGCATAATAAATTAATTAGGAATGGTGAATTTAATATAATTGAACCGTTTTGAACAAAGAAATTTGAAGTAATAATAAATATTTTAGTTTAATGGGTTGTGAATTTTATTTTATTTTTTTTGTCGGAATGAATCAGAAACAACAAAATAAGGCATAAAAAAGAAAGGAGAGAAGAGGAGGAAGAAATGGGGTTTAGGGTACCTAAGTAGAAGTTGTTGAAGGGATTGGAGCTGTGAGGCCGTCTTCCTTGCCATTTTTATCTCTTCTCTTCTTAATTTGCAAAAGAGTTTAGCTGCAAAGTTCAAAAACCAAACACCAAAAGCTTTAATTTCTCACTCAAATTACAAACAAAACAAAAAAAAAAAAAAAAAAAAATTATCTTCATCCATAAAATCAGAAGAAGAGACAGATTGATATAGGAAAGAAAGGGTGCAAACCCAAACACCAAAAGTTTAATTCGTCGCTCAAATTTTCCAAAAATTACAACAAAACATGAAAATTAAAAGAAGAAGAGGAAGATTGATATATATATATATATATATATATCTCTCTCTCTATATATATATATATGAAAGCATGGAAAATGAAGGAAGAGAGAGAGTGGGTGTTGATTGTAGCTAGCAGTAGCAGTAGCAGTGGATGAGACATTTTTGTTTGGGTATGAAAATGAACCTACTACAACAAACACACAGAGAGGGAGAGAGAGAGACTCACAGTTGATAATTGGGCCATCGACGATTGAATTAGCAAAGTGTGGGAATTGATGTCATTTGTAGAGAAGAAGAAGAAGAAGAAGACAGATAACAGTGAGATAAGAGTGTGAGGAGCAGAGAGAAAGAAACAAGTGTAGGGTTTTGGGTTTGGGTTTGTGTCTGGGGTTTTACTTTTTTTTTTTTTTTTGCCCAATAAAATAAATAACTAAATATATATATAAAAATAGGAGTGGCTCCTCTACCGTTTTCAAGTCTACAATTATCTCCTTTTTCTTTTTAGATGAATGACACGTGGCTTTAAACAATCCAAGGGTTAGAACATTACCACTTTATAATCACAATTTTTCATATTTTTCATTCCCTTCTTCATAAACCAAAAAACAAACAACAAAACAAAACCGGTCGCTCGCTCGCAAATCCACACCTATATTGAATCAGCCTCAGCCGACTTTTATATGGTAATATTTATTGTTGTTTTTGGCATTCACTGTGTTTGTGTTTTGTGTCATATGTCATGCGCCTGAACTGAATTACTTGTTTGTGAAAATGCCTGTGAGAAACAACCAACTGAATATGCAGAACTAGCGCATGTTTGAACACGACCGCATGCATTTCTATGAATCCACTGTGCCCATTAGGTTGTCTGTATTTATGGTATGTATATACCTTTTACTAATAATTATATACACACCCAAGTCATATTTCATGATTGTTTTGATACTTCGATAATTGGGGGTGTTGGGATTTTAACATTAGATGTCATTGTTGGAAACATCGCCAGTTAACCTACAAGCACCACCACCAATAACAAAAATAAGCACTTGGGTTGCACACCAATGGAGAGAGAGAGAGAGAGAGAGAGGAGATTTATGCAAAGTGGAATTCAGTGGCATGTTGAATGCTCGAGCAGTGAAGTGGAGCAATCAAAGTAGTTGTGCTGTGAACGACAAGGGAATTGCAGGCCAATTAGAGGGACCAGAGGATGAATTTGAATAGGGTGGGCAATTGGGTTTTGCATTATTTGGAGTCTCATGGGTGATGCCTATGTCTGTGAAGGAGCTGCTGTCTTGTTGGAGAGGTGGTTATAGGAAGCATAACATATGTTGGAGGTGTGGGAAGTTATCCCACTTTGCTTATTATGAAGTGTTTGGAGAGTGTAAGGTTAAGGCCGTTTGTGGGACTTCAAATTCCTCTTGCTCAGCTGAAATTTTTAATTTTGAGATCTGTATTTGAGTGGGCTAGAGCTCTTGGAGTATTCAATCGCTTCATGGCTTTTTGGATCATTGCTATGTTAGTGTTTTCGTTTTTGCTTGTGTTTCTCTTGTATACCATGCATGTAATTGGATTTCCGTTTTGTTTAATAAAATTTTATGTAATTCATCAAAACAAGATTTCATATTACTTTTAAAAAAAAAAATAATAATAATCATGTGGGTTCCGTCCCCTCGAAAGCAGAGTTAGAAGAAAGAAACCTTGGTAATACTTTGACAAAATTATCTATCCTGCTTATCATCCTTGAGACTTTCTTTACTTCATTTTTCTCTATTTTTGTTTTATGATGCTTAATATCAAAGGATAATGTTTTTTGTTTTGTTTTTTTTTTCCTTTTCTTTTCTTTTTTGATGCTTTACGAATCAATAAAATTTGTAATTGTGGGTTTTGACAGTGCAATGGAAGCAAAAGAGGGATTGAATGGCTTCAAAGTTGGTTCACTGCCCACCTTAATATACATTCCTGACTTCATATCCGAGACTGAACAAACCATGCTCCTAAATAATGTAAAAATTCCATCTTTTTCTTACACATGCCTTGTTCTGTTTTCTCCAATTCTTGTTTGTTTTTTTATTAGAGTGTAATTGCATATTACTTCACCTATGCTTTATAGGTTTATGGAGCCCCTGTATCAAAGTGGAAATCTTTGAAGAATAGGAGACTACAGAATTGGGGTAGGTTGACATTTTATTTTGTAAACCTTTCTTTTTCAGTTTCTTCATATTGACTAAAGTTTGCTTTTGTGGTCTATGTTAACTGACAGGCGGTGTTGTCCATGAAAAGGGTCTTCTGCCGCAAGAATGTAAGTGGGAAAATAATTATGATTTATGGCATTTTCAGCCTGCATGCATCACGTAATTATATATGCTGTGTGGTATTTGAATGCTGCATATAAATTGAAGCAGCATGGAATATGGAGATATGTTTGCTTTGTTCGTTCTTATTTTTTTCAGTAAACAGCCTTATTACCATTAGAGGTGTTTGGGCATCCATAGGCTTTGAGATTCACACTTTGCATGCCTTTGCTTTATTTTTAAGAAGTGTTTGATGCAAATTCACGTGATTCAAACTTGCTTCTTCTTCTTCTTCTTCTTTTTTTTTTGGTTTTTTTGTTTTTTTGTTTTTTGTTTTTTGGTTCTCTAATTCATGCTTATTTTGTTCAAAACTTTATTAGATGTCCAAACACCCTTAAATCTTCCCTTCAACCCATGAAATTAAATTAGCTGTGAAATGTTTCTTTGGTTTGAAGTGCACAATGTTTCTCAGCCCCCTTTATTAGAAGGTAGTGTATTAGTAAGCAATTGTTTGTGGTTGATTGGTCCAATTTTTGCTCTCATTGTCACTAGGATTGAGGCATGATGCACATATAATTCTGCTGAATTGTGTTTTGCCATTGCTGAAAATTATTATCAGCTTGATTTATCAGTGTTGAAGTCCATCCACTGCTAGTTGTTGCGATATGCACTAATGTTATTCTTCATCATTCTATCTTGCAGTGCCCCTGTGGCTAACAAAGATTACAGAAAAGATATATGAAGAATCGGGGCTATTCCCCTCAGCAATTAATCATGTTCTTATCAACGAATACCTTCCTAACCAAGGCATAATGGTTTGCACAGGACCCTCCTTAGTTTATATATAGCCATTGTTTTATAGTTTCTTTTTCTTCTTATTGTCAATTTTTTTTATGGTAATAAAAATCTATTAAAAGAAAAGGTGCTAAAGAGGTGCAATCCTAGCATACAGGAGGTATACAATGGAAAAGCCCAAATAAAATATAGATAAAAATAAAAATGAAAGTATTAAAAAGAAAAAACAATAGAGGGTAATGAAACTCACTTTATCCTGGAACTCTAAAATGTCCACAGTGGAATAAGCCTAAGAAGTCAAGGTCCAGTCGAACAAAGTCTTCAAAACTAAATACTTCAACTATGACGTATGCTTCTCTTGCCCCTCAAAGCACTGAGCATTTCTTTCTCTCCAAGGGCACCACATTATACACAAAGGAACAGTGTTCCAAATCTCCCCATTGCTTCTCTTACCAAAATGTCCCTTCCAACAAGATCTTTTTATTTTTCCCTAAACCTTCCAACAAGATCGTAATTCCAAGTTCCTTGTAGCATTTAAGCTCAAGTCTGCAATATAATTCTGGTAATGATATATTGCTCTTGAGAACTTTATTGCTTCATGTTTATAGATTATAATTTCCACGTGATGAGTGTCAAAATGCATTCATGTTACGCATGACTTAAAAGTGCATGTCTGTCATACAGCCACACCAGGATGGGCCTGCTTATTTTCCAGTTGTAGCAATTCTTTCACTTGGATCACCTGCAGTTATGGACTTTACTCCCCATTCAAGATTGAGATCTTGCACAAACAATGTCGAGGATGCTAATTCTGATGGTAGAACTTCTGACATTGGAAAAGATAAATTCTTAGGTGATGACCACTCTTCTTCGATTGTATTGATGCCTCGCAGTTTATTGATATTCAAGGACGAGGCATACTCAGGTCAGTATTTAGTCTGCCTTTTCCGTTTATATTATTTAAGATTACCATAATTACTAAAAAATTGAAAACATTTTGCCTGTGGTTTCCAGATTACCTGCATGGAATAAAAGATAGTGAAGTGCAAGAATGCGATGGGGTAAGATTACTTTAATAGATGGGTGAATTGGACTTAGAGTCAAATGAAAAGTGATATCTACTGGATATAAGTTTGGTATTCAAATTAAGTTTATTATTCAACTTGAACTTATTCCTGAATGAACTTACATGTCCATTATAGCTTCTTCTTTTTCACATTTTGCTGTTCAGGCTGTAAATGAGATTGAAGCCCTGAAACATTCTGTAAAAGATCAGCAACAATTTGGTTCGGACATAGGTAGTGAAGAAATGAGAACTCAAGAATTTAAGACCATCCATAGAAATACTAACAGAATTTCATTGACATGTCGATTAGTATTGAAGGTACACAAAAAGTTGTTTAAGTTTTAGTATTTTCTTAAATAGACATAGTTTGTGCCATCTAATCAAAGTGAAAGTGCAGCTCAAAGGTTTTCCTTCTGTAAGAGCTTCTTTGAGGAGTAATTAGGGAGGAAAAATATTTTTATTTTATTGTTAGTAACAATGCTAGTGTTTGTGAAAATCATTTTTACTATTTTTCTATATATAGCATTATAATTTTAGTTTAATAGACTAAATATGACTAAATAATAGGTGTTTTGAAGATAGTGAGTATTCTATGCCTGATCTCAAGTTATTCTTTTTTATAATCTTATTGGACTAGTTGTCAGTGTGGAGAAACCAACCCTTTTTTTCAATTTCAAATTTACTTGATTTATGTAATTTTTGTATTTGATCTATACTCCCTTTGTACTTGGGTCTCTTTTTTTTATATCAATAAATCTTTATTACTTATCAAAATTATAATAATATAGAAAGCAACTACTATGAGAAGAAAACACCTGGAAAAAAAAAGGACAATTTGATGCTTAAGGCAAAAAACTTTCAATAATTTTTTATTATTATTTATAATTAAAATATAACTTAAATAATATATAGCAATACTAGTCCAATGTTTTTTCAATCCAAAATACCCTAAACCTAAAAGAAAAGCCGAAGTAGCAACAACCTAAACTAAATCAATGTAAACCCAATAAGACAGGTAGACCAACATGATAAAGAGATCCTAATATAGAAGGGGAATGGGCCAAGAAAGACCACGCAAGCCTGCTAACGTAGCTACTTCGCTAGATGTTTTTAGGCCGACATAGTCTGACAAAGTTAGAGGCTGTTTGGCCACTTTTTTTTTATCACTCAATTTTCGTCACTCAATTTCTGTCCATCATCACTCATCACTCATCACTCATAACTTAATACTCATCACCCATCACTCTAAAATTAATACCCGTTTGGCACATCCCTCATTTCCCATTACTCAATATTTTTCACACTATTTGTGGATCCCATTTCTGTCACCACTACAGTTTTTTTTTTTTTTTTTTTTTTCAGAGTACCCACAAACCCGAACCCAAAAAAAAAAAAAAAAAAAAAAGAGGAAGAACAGGGGAGATGTGAACCCAGGTGAAGAAGGAAAAAAAAAAAAAAAAAAAGGAAGGAGACGTGAACCCAGGTGAAGAAGAAAAAAAAAAGGGGGGAGACGATGAACCCAGTAAAGAAAGAAGAAAAAAAAAGGTCAAAAGTTGTGGCTAAAAGTATGGCAGTGGGTCCCTCATATAGTGTTATTTACAAAAATGCCATTGAGTTATGAGAATTGGAAACTGAAAACAGACAAAAAAAAAGAGGAAGAACAGGGGAGACAACAATCGTGAACCCAAGTGAAGAAGGAAAAAAAAAAAAAAAGGAAGGAGACGTGAACTTAGGTGAAGAAGGAAAAAAAAAAAAAAAGGAAGGAGACGTGAACCCAGGTGAAGAAGAAAAAAAAAAAGGGGGAGACGGTGAACCCCAGTAAAGAAAGAAGAAAAAAAAATGGTCAAAAGTTGTGGCTAAAAGTATGGCAGTGGGTCCCTCATATAGTGTTATTTACAAAAATGCCATTGAATTATGAGAATTGGAAACTGAAAACAGTCAAAAGTTGTTTTCAGTTTCCATAACTCATAACTCAAAAAGTAAAGAATTGAGTATTGGAAACAGAGTTATGGAAATAGAGTATTGGTGCAGGCAAACGAGTATTTTGCTATGGGTCCCACCATTTTTGAGAATTGAGTTATGAAAACTGAGAATTGAGTCATGAGATTTGCCCATCCAAACAGCCTCTTAGTCACTTGGCATTTCTCAAAAAAAAAAAAAGTTAGTCACTTGGCACCCCACATACAATTGCTTCAATATTAAAAAATATAAATTGATCCAAAATGGGGGATTGGCTAGCATTGCCAAAATGGTGTTACCAGAAGTAGAAATTAGGAAGGAGCTAGACAAGGACCAAAAAATTCACTAAAGAAGTCCTTTCTAAATAGATAACATTTGTTTGTATTACAAAAATTAAAGGAACTCAACTTAAAATGGGGGATGAACAAGAAGCAGCATTGAATATGAGTGGATCAACCAAAAATTTTTTTTTTGAAAGATTTGTTAGTCTTGATCAATTGATGATTAGCCAATATCCAATGTATTTGATTTGATACAATACTTTATATTGTACGATTTTAAGAGAGGAGACATTGCATGGTTTCCAATTAGATCAAATAACACAGATTCTACATAAACTATTTAAGCATATCATAATGGTAAGGCAAATTCCACATTAGACCCAATTAACTTTATTGGTATAGAAGCTTTCCTAATCGAAATCCATAAACATTTTCCGTACAGGTATTTAAATAGCCCAAAAGTGGGTCTTCAAGACAACTAGATACCATTTGTTTCCGGACATGAAGGAAACATATACACCATCCAAGACAACTAAGTGTTTGTCTGTGAACAATTTATCTAGATTTTTACTAAATTTTTTTTTGTTGAAATTGTGCTAAAATATACTTGTATCTTAAAAAAATAAAATAAAATAAAATAAAAAAGAGAGAGGAAAAAAATGAGATTTTAAAAAACTGTACATAAAAGTTAAAAGTTAAGTTTAAAGCTGATGTCAAACTCACCCTAAATATCATTTGTTTGTGTACATGAATGAAGCATATATACAATCCAAGAACAGTTTACTATTCACATTCATACCATCCTAAGGAGGAATTCTTTTTTTTTTTTTAAAGAGTAATAAATTTGATTGAAAGAAGAAGAAACTCAAGTGCAAAATGAGCATACCCGAGAATCTCCTACAGAAACTAAGATGGAAGAAATAGAAATTGAGAAGAAGCATTAGTACATGGGTAGATCCTGATCTAAAAAAACCCATGAATTCTTTTAGTCCTGTCTATAGTGCAAAAGGAGGCCAAAATACAACAAATGCGGCAAACACAAAATCCTGTCTAATTTAGAGAGTAAAAGCACAAAATGATGTTCCAACTGTCTCTCTAAATTGCAATTTTTTTTGTGCTAATGAACAGTCACTCTCTTGGTCTGAAGAGTACTACACTAACAAAACAATTAAACAGAATAAAAAAGTTGGTCACAAGTAACCCATTAAAATATTCACCTCTCAACGGCTATAGATCTCAACCAAATTTATTTTTCTCTCATTTGTCTCTAAATGGAGACACACAATCAAAACACAAAACACAATCTAGTTCTCATATAAGTAATATCAAATTGGAACAGCAAAGTTGAATCAAAACAAGAAAAGTAGAAGAGAAAAAAAGATAAAGAAGCCAATCTGACCCAATCCGAGCCGCATGCACTTGGCTGTGGGGAGGAGGATGAGCGGCATTGGAGCAAATGAGGCAGCTTCACATGGTGAATGCCAATCTAAAATTTTGGGGGCTTGTTTTGGATTTTTCTAGGGAAATTGATGGTTATGGATGGTGAAGAGAAATTGGACTATGAGAGTGTTGAGGTTCAAAATTGATCACAGTCTAAGGCCTAAAGAAATAGCACATTGGGCTAATTTCATGGAAATGAAGCTAGAAAAAAAAAAAAAAAAAAAGGTTGTGCTCACATAATGAAGAAAAGAGAAAAAGAAAGAAGAACAGGGTGAGAGGCCCAAAGAATTGGGATCCAAAGACCCATGGAATAACAGACTTTAAAATACATGAAGTAAGGGAAAGGCCCAACTGGCCAGGATTAATAAACCAAAAGGAGTCTAATAAGAAGAGCTGGGCCGGGATCCCTGAGGTCACCAGAGTCCAAGGATCCTTGGGACACGCAAAGTAAGATTGAAGCAGGTTCAAAAGAGGGATAAAAGACAAAGAGCATGCGGATCTCATGCGCCCAGACATACAGTGGGATCAGAAAGTACAAAGCAAAACGTAGGAGCTGTGCCTCAAGGAACCAATAATGAGAAGACCATAAAACAGAGGTAACTGGAAGGAGCTTTCAACCCAGTAGCAAAAGATTCCAACTATTTGGAGAAAATGACAAGGATGGAGTGCAACCAAAAGCTGAAAAGGTGGAAGAAAGGGCCAAATAGCTGAAGATCAATGAACGGAGGGGATCTTGAAATGGAAAACCAGCTAGGGGCTTTTCGCTTGGTTGCACCAAAAGTAAGAAGTTATGAGAAAAAATGAAACAACCAGCCCCTGAGCAAACTGGCACAGCACGAACTCTGAAGGGCAAAAGGGAGAAATCACTAGTACCCCGGAACCCTGGAGCTGCGCTATAAAAGGAGGGGGGAATCCATGCTGAAGGAACTCAAAGATTTCGATTCATCAATTTTTTTTTTAAATTTTTTTTTTTATTCAGGCATTCATCGCCATTTTTCTGGATTTCTAGAAAAGACATAAAGCCATAGAAAGAACTTTGTAAAGTTCAAGGAAAACAAAGGAACTGCTCCTGGTATCCCAAAGACAGCCACTATAGCACATACTCGGATTCAAAAAATTCAAACTTTACAAGTCTTGGAAGCTTGAATAGCTATCAAAGTTTGTGATTTTTGAACTTAGTTGAACCTTGTATCACGTCATAGTGAGCACTGTAATCATAACTAAAGCAAAATTAATAAAATGCCTCTCATTGATTCGAGGATCCCTAACCCTTTTTTTTTTTACTGTATCTTTATTGCTGGGCATTTCCTTGCCGTTTAAACTGTCATTCAATATAGATATTTTCGCTTGTTAGTTTAATTGTGTTGTAGGAAGATTGCTTTGTGCACCACTTGGTTCTTAAACAGTCTTTTAGCTGCGGTGAACCAAGCTTAGTCCACCAAGAATAATTACTTGGCCCAGGATCTTTGGGCCACTGTGCTGAGAAAAAAAAGGCACATTCACAGAGAGAAATCTCTCTCTCTAGTGATTTCTCCATTGGTCTTGCTATGTTAGTCTCTTTTTTTTTGTGATTAACGATTTCTCTCTTTCTCCCCCTTTTTTTTTAAATATTATTATATATGTGTACTAATTTTAGCAATTTTGTTCTATGAAATTACATTTTGTTTCCCTTAAACAATATCATTGATTCTTTTAAGAGTAATGTTATACTCACAAACTTTTTTACAACATTTTTACAAACTGTTTTAGTAGTAAATTATTATTCGTTCGCATATGGGCTCACCACTCATATCATTTTTTTACTTATCAGTAACCACTTATCACATTAGTAATTTATAAAAAAAAGCTTGTACCTCTAGCTTTTTTTTTTTCTTTTTTTTTCTTTTTTTTTTTCATTTTAGTGACGATAGATCTAAAATCTAAAAGAAATAAACAAACTCACCCTAGTCCAGCTTACACACAAACTATGCCCCGTTTGTCGAAACTTTTAGTCACATGCTCGTGGCAGGCAAAGTTGCTATAGAAAAGTTATGGCAGATAAATACAATAAAACAATGATAAAAGAAATATGTTTTTTTTAGGCAAAACAAGTAAGGGCTCCTAGTTAAAACATGGAAAAGAAACACATTATAGGCGATATTGCAAAGACATGATAAGAAACAATAGCAAGAAGTGATAAAATCAAAGAATGAAAGATTAGTTTGCCATGTTCAATTGTATTACGGGGCTGAGGCCAAGAAGGGAACCATTTCCTCAACGCGGATAACCTCACAAGATAATCATGCTTTAAAAATTACCCACTTTGAGGGAATAGACCGAAATGACTTGTGCCCAAACAAGTTCTTTATCCTTAACAAAGGGTAGGCTTTTAGAGGGAGAGAAGGGATTAGCCTATTGGTGCATGCCTGCCATTTTACACTTTTTTTTTCTCTTTTCTCTCCATTTTGTTACTTTGATTCTTTCCCACTCTTTTCTTTTCTTTCTTAATGCTTGCTTATATGGTGTTATGGTGATGGTGGTGCTGTGATTGTCTCCTAGTGGTTGCTATCGTTCCAGTGATGATACTGTGCACGACGAGGACCCTTTATATACTGCCTGTCGTGACTGATTTTACCATTTTAGCCTTTAACCACTTTTGTCTAGTTTAGGGTATTCTTCTCGACCACTTATTGGTTTGTTAGCTGTCTAGCCACTACCACTTACATGTGCTGGCTGTGTCACTCCCCATTACTAGACAAAGAAGACTATTTTGTTTATTTGCTCACAGTGGCATTCTCTCCTGCTATCCTTTATGACATGCACCTAGTGGTTCCAACTCATTCTTCCTTTTTTTGGGTAGTATGTCATCCCAATAGGATATCATCCCTAAAAGAATATGAGCGGGAACCCTATAATAGGCTTTCTCTTCTCCCTTCCGCTAGACCATACCCTCTCTTACCTCTGACCCATAACCCACCACTCCTGTATTGGCTGGGTATAGGCTGGTGGTGTCTGGGCATAGGCTGGTGGTGTCTGGGCCTTGCGCGTGCTCCACTTCCCATGTACGCCAAAAGCTTGTCCACTGCTCATGCGCTTACTGTGGTTTGGAGGCTCGTCTGTGCATTCTGCCGCTCATCCTTGACCTTTTATGGCGTGAACTATTTTCTGATTTTCCCTTCTTTATTAGCTTGTTCCTTTCAATGGATGGGTTGTACTTGATTTTGGGTTTTCCACCTTTCAACCCATTCTTTGCTCCTTCCGTAATCTTGTTGCCATTCCTGCCATACCATTCTGCTATTCCTGCCGTAGTGTCATTTGACCCGTGCTTGCTAGGCCTATTTGGGCCTGCTGCCTATTCTTCTCTCAATGACTTAATATGGTCATTGGACTTATGCCACTTTTGGGCTTTTCTTGACCCATTACATTGCTTGTGGGCTCCTTTGTCCCATTTCTTTCTTCTTGGGCATCCTTGACTCATTTGTTTTTCTTGGGCATCATTGGCCCATTTTCTAATTCTACATACCCATCGGCTTTTACTAACTTTTTTGGCCTTCTTTGGCCCAATTACCTTATCCTTCATCCTTAGAGTTTATGGGCTTTCCATTAACCCCTTACTTTTTTTACTTCATTACTTCGAATTTATTGCGGCCCATTATCACTTTTCTACATCACATAACACTCATGGGTTTATTATTTTTCTCTCCGGGTTCTTTTAGGCCCGTTTGCTTTCCTCAGGGCCCATTTATGTACTTTTATGGGCCTATGAACCATTGTTCCTGCTATTTGGGCTTAATGGTTTTTCTAATAATCTACTAACTCTTCTCTTCCCATATTGCTAGGCTTCTTCCTACTACTGGGCCTCAAAATGAGCATCAACACTCATCCAAAAAAAAAAAATCTTAACAGCTAAGTAGTAGTAAAGTCAGAGGTTAAAACTGTTGCACATAGCTAATAGTAAAGTTGTCCCCTCTAACTCAAAATTCTGACTATGTCCCTAAGGCTAAAGATTGAGTAATAAATTAGGAGTGAAAATGTGTGGTTGAGTAAACAGTTGAGTTAATGCATTTTCTTTTTTTAAGTAAAAATGTGGGGTTTTTAAAATTAGATACGTGCTCATAAAAAAAAAAAAAAATCAGATAGTTTTTTATTTTTGAGAAAAAAAAATAGAAAAGGATAATTATAAGTTAATGAAGAATAAAAATAATTTAAAAAAGAGAACTAGATAATAATTAATGAAGTTTTAGGGAAACTTTAATGAATAAATTCATTCCAAATTATAAAATTTGATAAATTTCAAGACTTACATAGAATTAGATATAATTGTAGACTTGTAGGGAATGAATAAACGAATGATGAAAAAATATTTAAAAAGAATAAAAAAATAATATTTAAATAGGATAAAGAAAGTGACAGAGAATAGGTTGAAAAGTGTATTTAAAAAAGTAAGTAAGTAAAATACAAATGTAATTGTTCACTCTTAAAACAGTAGAACAATTTAGAGAGATTGTTGGACAACAAGTGAAGAACGTATAAGAATTAGATTGATGAGAAACATGTCTATTCATGGCTTTAGTGTAGGAACACACAAGTAAACCCAATTTGATGCCTTTGTTTCAGTCACAAAACATGAACTAACAAGTTCTGTTGTAGCATTTTAATATTACATAATTAAAATGAACTTATATTACAACATAAATATAGAAGATAAGGAGTTAGTAATATGTTTAATCCCACATTGAAAATGAAAAAGACTCTTTTATCTATTTATCTATATATATGTGTGTATATATATATATATATATATAACCGAAACTTCTGAAACTCTCACAATTTTCCACGTCAGCACAATGTTTAAATAAAATTATTTTGTTTAGTCCAAATTTAACAAGGAGTGAAACTCTATCTCCTAACAAGTCCAACTTAAACTTAAACTCATCATTATCATTTAAAAAAAAATATATATATGTTTAGTCCAAACTTAACAAGGAGTGAAACTATATTTCTCTAACAAGTCCCACTTCAACCCAAACTCAAACATTGATAATTTATCTCCAAATTTGCGAGGTTAATCATGAATACTATAAAAGCAAAGCAAACCCCAATAATTTTTTTTCTTAAGCCGAGTAGAGGTATGAGTTATTCTTATGTTATTTTCTTCTCCTCTACTTTGTTTTAAAAAAAAAATTTATTTTATGGTTGTTCATGTATTTTTTAAAAGTAATTTTCGTACATGAACCACCAAATTCTCTTAGCCGTTTTTTACAAAATAAAAAACTTGCAATGTAACCCAACATTTTCTTATATTTTTCTATTGTTTAGTCATATATATTTGTTTTGTTTCAATAATTTCTATGCAGTGAATCATCTAATTCTTTAATATTTTTTGGTCTTTCAAAAGTTTTAATATCTAAATTTTTGAGTTATTTTTTTGTAGTATTTGAAACTATCTGACAAATTTTTTATAAGCCATTGCACGTTCAAGCAATGACTTTTTCATCAAATTGTAACACAAATTGAAGTTATACAAGGGCAAATCATGCAATAGTGTAGTTTCTTAAATTTTTTATAAAATTATTTTAGTCTACCTCACAAATAGGTAGGTTTCCGTGCATAGTATGGGTTAGCGACTAGTTTTTTTTTTTTTTTTTTTTTTTTTAAATTACGGTGATTAACGGGCTAATATGTATTGAAGTTGATATTGGGCTAGATACATGCGCAAGGAGTAGACACCTCATTTTGTACCTGCTAATAACCTTTAGTCGCTGGCCCCAATGATGAGCTTGACATATGTCAACTAATGATAATTAAAGAGTTCAATAAAATTTGGAAATAATCATAACTCAAAAGTGCTTAAATCGCTTTAAAAACTGTAAACTTAATGATTTTTTTAAAATAATTAATAGTTGAGTACAAGGGGATTTGAATTGATTTCTCTTTCTTAAAATATACACTAGGGGTAATTGCATTCCCCTATTTTGAAGTTTGAAGAATGACATTCCATCCCAAACCTCAAGAGAAAAAAGTCTTCCTTTTTGTTTATACTAGCTCGTTGGAGGCTCCTTGGCATACACCACACCAATGTATTCCAAGCCTACTTATTCCTTTTTGCAGGATTTCACAGCCGCTAACTTGACTTCATCCATCTGTATTGACCAGGAATTTAACTGTCAATTTTTGCATTATGAAACATATTCAAATACATAGCCATGTAGATTGCATTTTAATATAAACTCAAATTCTTACTTCTAAAATATCTAAGAATTAACTCAAACTAAAACTATAAGAGGAAGAGAGAGAAAGTGCATGTGATGGGGAACTTAAAAAATACACCACCTTAATAGAAAGTAGAGATACAAAAAACACAAAAATTCATCAATCTTAAGTGGGAGAGAGAGAGAGAGAGAGAGAGAGAGAGAGAGAGAGAGAGAGAGAGAGAGAGAGAGAGAGAAATCACCTTTTTCTTAGAAATTGAACAATTACTCAAGACTTGTTTCATTTATTTAAAATTTACTTCATTTTCTTAGAAATCAAACAAATAGGATTATAGGCTTATTGTTTTTATTTATTTAAAAAAAAAAAATAAAGGTGCATAAGAATGTGAAGTGAAATAAACCCACCGTGCAAGCCTAAAGTGGTTTAGAACTTCTCTTTGCGAAGTGGTATTGTGAGCAACAATTTGCCACTTTTGAATTCAAAGAAAGAGTAGGGTTTATGGTGGGGTACTCAAGAAAAATTAATAAAATTTTTATAATCATTAAGACCTGATTCTAAAATCTAATTGAAGTGATGGGTGATTGTGAAATGATTATTTGGCAAGTTTCAATTTTTATGGTCTAAATAGTTGCCGGTTGAGGTTTTTTTTATTCATGCAGCAGTTGGGAGTCAAAATTTTTTTTTTTTTAAATTATAATTAAATTGTATCAATCTAATGTTATCTAGTTAGATAACATTTAGCCAAGAGTGTTGCAACTCAAATGATTGGAATCTCTTGATGTGTCCATGACATTTAATGTTCAAATCCTCCCTACCTGTTATATATATTGAAAAAAAAATTAGATAGCATTTATGTTTTCAATCTTTTTTGTATAGAACTGGGTTGTTTGAATTGATGAAGTGATGATTGCTATTTTCCCTATTTTGGGAATAGCATATTAGGTTGTGATATTTGTTTTGAGCTAATTATGAATTATCGAGGAAGAATAAAAGTGTGAATCAAATATTTGAATCCCTTGTAAATGAACCAGTATCAAAATAATGATGGTGAACTTAGTTCGTTTTTCTTATTGTCTCAAAAACCACAAACAATAATGTATTGGACTCATTTGTTGTGTTTTGCATTGCTCTTGCTAAGGACATCATTTATTGCTTATTTTTTTCAGTCCCTTTTAGCCTTTGTTCCATTTATTGAAGGTATGCTCTTGTCGTTTACTACTGCTCTCTGAGCTTTCCTAATTCCGTCATTAGAACACACATATCATGCCTTAAATGATCAATTTTTCCATTTTGTTCAAATTGGCCTAGCTCAAAATGATCAAAAAGATGTCTTTCTTCTTTTAAAGTTCCTTAGAAATGTCTCTGGCCACTTAAGAAACCCTCATTATTAAACTCTCTATTATCTAGATCAATGTTCCTAAACCCTGCAAGAACCAAATTCCACATTTAGCATTATCAAAATTAGATAAAAATTAAACCCCAAATAATGTTTTGAGATTTTCTATTTCCTTGTGACCATTAAACTTTTGAGGCAAATTTATTGTTGTCTATTGGACCGCAAGATCAAATTATTATACGCTGCACATAATAAGAAACAGTGTGCTAAACATAGTTTTTGTCAAATCAAAATAGAAATTGAGAAAGATCCCACATCAAAAAAGAACCATTGAGTTAAAAAAAAAGAGAAAGAAAAAGAAATTAGTAGTTGAGTAAAAGATAGTATTCCTTAAGAAATGAATTTTGATTATTGACTTTACATAGTCATCTTAGACGGTTTTAACATTACATATAATTTTTCCTTTATATATTCGTTTACTTTAATTTAGATATTTATAACTAAATAATGAAATCAATGAATAATCAAAAACCAAAAACAATGTATATACATATCTATGCTATATATAACAACGGAAGTTTTGAAATAACTTTCTTTCTTCTCTTCCTTGGAAATGTCTCTAACCACTTAAGAAACCTTCATTGCAAAACTCTTATGTATCTGGGTCGATGATCCTAAACCCTGCAAGAACCAATTTCCACATTTAGCATTATCAAAATTAGTTAAAAATTAAACCCCCAATCATGTTTTGAGATTTTCTATTTCATTGTGACCAAACTTTTGAGGTAGAATTTTTATTGTCTATTAGACTGCAAGATCAAATTATTATGTGCTACACATAATAAGAAAGAGTGTGCTAAACATAGTATTTATCAAAGCCAAACAGAAATTGAGAAAGGTCCCACAACAAAAAAGAACCATTGAGTTAACAAATATGAAAGCAGTAATTGGAGTAAAATTACAGCGTATACTCTATTATTGTTTCAAAACTATCAGAGGTAAATACATTAAAGTTTGGTTTTCTTTTCTTCTTTTTTTTAGATAGAGTTAAACAAATGTCAAATGTAAGAAAACTAAAATGTCAAAGATAAACAAATTGAATGGGTAAAACACAAATATAAAATAAAAATTGTACAACATGAATATGAAGTAAGAAGTTGTTGTAGAGATTTCTAATCCTTGAAAACATAATCGACAAACCAATCCTAGCCACCCATAGCCCCAAAGTGATCACATTGTTGATAGCCCACAAAAATCATATCATCCACAAAATTTAGAAATCCAATGGAAAAACCAAAGTTGGGGAAAAATAAAAAAATGAGAGAGAGAGAGAGAGAGAGAGAGAGAGAGAGAGAGAGATTGGAAATTTATAATGTTAAAACTAACATAGTTAATTGCAGGATTGACAATTGAAGGGTTTGAGCTTCAAAAGAGCCAAACGGTTTTAAAGGGGAAAATGAAGAGTTGAGAATTGGAAGATGGCTAAATTAATGGTGAGTTGGATTTAATGAGTTAAGGAATGTGTAAGGTTATTCATAATGAGTTAGATTTAATGAGTTAGAGAATGTGTAAAGTTGCACTATTTATTTATATATTAATATTGTTTAAAAAATGAAGGGAAAAAAAAAAGGTGACATGGTCGATGCTCAAACTGGAGCAGCAATAATAAATGTATGCGTCATCTTTTAGATATATATAGATTAGTAACGAAATTTATATTTATACAAAATTCTTTTTGCCAAATTTTAACCATGATTAGTAAAAACATAATATAAATTTAATAATAATGAAAAGTTTATCAAGCACCAAAAGATTTGCAATTTAAAATCTCTCCACAACTACCACCACGCACCCTTGGTGCGGTGGTCACTTCACAAGTATAAGTGCTTGTAGGGTATAAGGGAAAGGGTCAGGGTTTAAGTCTCTAGGAGGGAGTTTCACACACATATACACTTAGATTTCTAGAGAGTTGAATTTCTATCTTGTATAAAAAAAAAAAAAAAAAAAAAAAATCTCCACACTCAAAAAAAAGAATAAGGGGACTCTAGAGTGAGAGTAGGTTAATACAATCATTTCAATTATACAGAGTTTTGTAATGTCAATATTAAGAGAGAAATATTTTCTCCATAAACCTTAAGGAAGGGGGTGATATATGTACGTGCTATAAGCTATATATATATAGAGTACGTGTACAATACTCACAGGCAATATAGTGACAGCTATATCTATGATTAGATATTTGAATTTCATTATCTAAAGCTGTTCTTACAAATTTATTGAATAAATAATAATACCACAACATAAAAACATTGAATAAAAAAAGAAGGGAGAAAAACAAAAAAGAATTCTCCTTACTACTCATTGTACATAATGTAGGAAGAAAAATGAAGGGGACAAATAGCATTTGTTTAATAACTTGCACGTGCAAGTTAATTTTTGCAGTTATTTTAAAACTTCTTATACACATAGCCTCAAGAGTGGTCAGACATGAATCTGAATACTCCACGCCTACAAAAAAGATGGATGTGTTTAAGAGTTTTATACATTTGCACATTCCATGCTGTTAAAACGGGTCGTTATCCAGAGAGTATTGAGGAAAAAATTTATAAAAAACCAATTTGTAAAGTTGTGATTTATAACTATTTTGTGTTGGCTTTAATTCTGTGTCAAATTTGATTGCAATTTTGTTCAATCTTATGTATCCTGTATTTTATGTGGGATTACATTGTAAGGGTTGTGTATGAAAGAGAGTGTAAAGACTCAAGGCATATTGAAGACAAAGAAGGTTTCGCGGATAGCTCGCAGGTATCCTTCCCGCGAAGTGAAGCATGTGCTCAGCACATAACTGAAATGCGAAGAGTCAGGACAGGATGGTGACAGTTGGTTTTTGCGAGTGTCTTGTGGGTAAGGCCTTCCAGCGAGATACCCGCGAAACATTTTGTTTTGCCAATTTGTCCTATCTGATACACCTTATCTCTACACACACTATATATACCTCAATTACCCATATATGTTGATGAGTGCTTTTCAGAGTGAAAACCCTAGCCACAACCCTTGAGAGTGAGAGATTGTTATACCCACAATTCTTTACACAATCCATTATGGTTTTTCTCAACTCCTACCTCTCCATTTCCATATCCTTGAGAGGTTGATAGCCTAAACACTTACCATACCCATTCTGAGTGTCAAGTGAGATTTTGGTGCTACTGGGAAGTATTGGAAGAAGCCAAGTTTTGGCGAATGCAATCGGGCGTATTGCAGGATCCGAAGAGCTAGACAAGACACGGTTTCGATAAGCCTTGTTGGAGTAGGAGCTTAGAGGGCTTAGGTGCATTGAGTAGATTAGACTTGAAGGGTCTTTTGCTATTCATGTATCCTAACTGATTGTCTAGTGGATTAATTTACCCCTTGGAAGGCGGCGGAGAGATTTTACGCCAAGTACTTCGGTTTCTTCTTCGATAACACATTGTCGTGTTATCTTGTGTTTGCATTCTTCTTCCCTACTTTTTTAGCTTTCATTTTACTGCTGTGATTTGATGAATATGGCTTAGAGTAATTTTATTGTTCGTTTTCTCGCATTTACTCTTTTCCGCACTTAGTTTAAGTAAAAGTAAAATCAATTAAGCCGTAATCTTTAATTTGGGAGTCTAAACAGCTCTTGTGTTTTAACACATAATTAAGCTTTCACAATTTAATCAAATTGGTGGAAGGAAAGGGCAACCAAACGGTGGTGATGATGAACAGGGAAATCCGCATGAAAGAGAAAGAGAAAGAGAGAGAGAGGAAGGGGGGGGGGGTGGTGGAAATCTAACAGAGAGAGTTCCAAAATGATGAAATTGGAATTTGGAATAGATTTTGAAAGGAAAAATTTTGTGTTGACCCCACCACTTTTCAAATGAAATTTTGAATTCCCTCAGGATATGTTTAACGACGAGACTAACAGTGTTAAAATGGGCGGGAGTGTTGGTATAACATGGTAGTTAGGCTGATGTCATCCATTTTTAATGATGTGGTGTTTTTCTATTGGCTAGGACTACAAGGTCAGCAAGGTGACCTTGTAGTCCGGGACAAAGTTTTGAAACCCGGATTTAACCAGGCGATCCGACTGGAAAAATCAGGAATCGAACTAAAATTCGGTTTTTTAAGCATAGAGAACCGCGTATATATGAGTTCTGAAAGAATTGGATGAACCAGGGTTCAACTGGGAAAACCGGATGAATTGTAGGCCGGTTCAACCGGTCATGGAATAGGGAAAAATTAAAGAAAAATTCGGCTACCAAGATCTGAACCCGAGCTCTCACACCTTGTAAGCAAGACTGAAGCCATGACCAACAGACCAAGTGCTCTTCTTGGGAGCTAATATGCAATATTATTAAATTTATATTAAATTTACATGATTTATAGTTTCTAAACTTCTATGTCATCTTTCTCAACATATTGAATATTACTAAATTAAAATTTTATTTAAGAATAATACCTATGCAATTTATGAATTTATTTTAAAAGTCGTTTTTAGTTAATTGAAATGATTTCTCTATTATTATAAAAATTTCTTTTTATGCTTATTTATGTTGTATGATTTTTTATTAACCTTAGAATGTACTATTTTATGTATTTTGTTTCAATTTTTAAGATATTTCTAGTAAATTTTGCTAATATTTACAAATTTAATATATTTATTTATATTTAAATAATTATTAAATTAATTATGACGTCATCACGGTTTGACCCCAATTTAACCTCGGTTCAACCTTAAAAAAATACATATAAAAAAATACAATGGCTTACATCGACTTTTTTGTCATTGCAATAACACCTATTGCAACAAGATTTTCAAAATAAATCATTGCAATATGTGGTAATTATTGCAACAAAAATCTAGTGTTGCATAAACCTATTGCCTCAGAGTTTATTACAACATCTTGCATTGACTTTTTTTATCGTTGCAATAACACCTATTATAATGACATTAGTTGTTATTGTAATGACTTATTTTGTTGTATAAAGTCTTTTTTCTTCTAGTGACATAAAAGAAAAAAAAATCAAAAGTTGAAAAGAGTTATAATTAATTATAAAACAAAGTAGAACAAAGATGAACAAAACTGTAAAACACTCCAATTAGTTGTATTAATTCCTTGTAGATTAATTCTCATGATGACTCTTCTCATAAAACCATGCAAGGAAATGGAGTAACCTAACTTTCTATCAAAACTAGGCAAGGTAGTTTGTGCACATGCTTTTGTCTGAAAGAAACTAAAAAATGCACTGAAATTTAAGAGTATCTCAGAACAAAGTTGTATATCCGTAATCCAAATAAAGAAATTGTATAAAAAGAATAAAGAGCATGAAGAAGAACAAAGATTCATAGAAAAGGAAGAAGGGGAAAACCAAACAATATATACATATACCGCTTTTTGAAAACCAGTGAGATAAATGGCTAGTGAGCACTCGTCTTGACCAGGGCAAAGTGCCAACATGGTTACATCTGTAATGGCAGGAACCCCCATGAAATTTGCAAAGCCTGATAGGAAAATTGTCACAAAGTGGTGGATCAAAGATGTTAAGTTCTCCATATCTCTCTCTCTCTCTCTCTCTCTCTCTCTCTGTAAAGCTCTCTCTAGCTCTCTACAGAAAAGCTTGATAGTTAGCTAGCTCGTAGTATAGGAACATGTGCTCCAAGAAAAAACTAAATAAAAGGCAACTCTTCACTCGAGAAAAGAATGTTGCGTCTTTTTCTTGCTTTAACTTCTTTGCCTAAGTTACTTCTTTACTTAACAAAGAAGATCTTTTGTGTGCGTGTCTCTCAGAGAGAGAGAGAGAGAGAGAGAGAGAGAGAGAGAGAGAGAGAGAGAGAGAGAGAGAGAGAGAGAGAGAGAGAGAGAGAGAGAGAGAGAGAGAGAGGTTAGTTTCCAGGTCTTTTTTCTGAGTAATTTTTAACCAACCGATATTATGATTTATGACTAAGAGAAGTGAAAGAGTACGTTATCTAACATTTTATTAGGGGTGTTCAAAAAACCAACGAACCGAGAAAAAATGATTCAAACCGACCAAACCGTTACAAAAATTTCAGTCTAGTTCGGTTTCGATTTTATTATATAAAAAACTGAAAATTTCGGTTCAATTTTCAGTGGCAGATTTGAATGCACCGAACCGACTGAACCAAACCAAAATATATTATTATATTATATTTTATATTAAATATATAATATATAATATATAATATAAAGTTTGTAAATGTGGGCTTGGCCTTGCCAAAATTACTCAAGCCCACTGCCCATTAGATAAGTTAGATTAACTAACTAAAATTAAACTAATTAACTTAAATTAATTAAGTTAAACAAAAACTAATTGAAAATAAAGAAAATAAAAACCCTACCTACCCCACTTTCACTAACATGCCTCCATCTCCCTCATCTCCCTCACACCTCCATCTCCCTCACGCCTCCATCACTCTCTCTCACACAAATCCTCCATCACTCCCTCTCATACACACCAGCCTCCATCAGTCGACATCTGCCATTGGCCTCCACACCTCGGCATCCCCACGCCGACCTCCATGGCTACTCCACACGCCGGCCTCCACGGCTACTCCACATACCCCACAGCCCACACGTATTCACTATCACGCCTCACAGCCTCCACTCCACATGAATCTGCCTCTGCTGCTGCCACCATATGCCAGCCTCCCCATGCGGCTTGATATTTTCATTCTCATGGTGACTTTTTTTTTCTTTTTCTTTTTTTCTTTTTTTAAATTTCTTGATAATCCTCTCTCTTTTTTGTATTTTGGGTTTTGTTTAACACTGAAACAATGCTATTTTTTGTGAATCAGTGACTATGATGTTGAGTTGTTATTTTCTTATTGAAAAATCGATAAACCAATGTGATGTTGAGTTGTTATTTTCTTTTTATGACTATGATGTTGACTTAGAGTTTTGGAAAAATTGATAGCCCCATGGGCTTAACCAAAAACCAACCGAAACCAACGAAACCAAAATACCACCGAAACCTATTGATTTTCAATTATTTCAGTCGGTTTCAGTTGAGAATTTCACAAACCAAAAATTTCGGTTTCGGTTGGCCAACACTTAAAAAATCGACCAAAATCGAACAGACACACCCCTACATTTTATAGGTGGGTGTAAAGTTAAATGGATTGAATTCAACTTTGGTATAGTATCGACAAGAGCAACACCAGGACAAACATTAAAGTGTGTGAGTGGGGGGCTCATGCATGTTGGCTTTGTTATAAAGCTATTTCAGTACAATTATCAATAATATAACTCAATTAAGCATAAATTCAAGATTTAAAATTCTATCATCTTATTCTTGACAAATACTATACTAAAAATAATTAAGACCATAACCTATCTTTGTTGACATATAATGCATTTAATTAATTGTTTAAAACTTTAGGTGCAACAGATATTCTTTTCTAATTTTTGCTCAAACTTCTAATCCTTGCAAAGCAAAAAAAAATAGTGAATCGATTAGGCTCAATGGCTCATGTTATGAAATTTTAAGTACTCGCAAGTGTACGAACCGTACCGAAGTATAATTTGACAAGAACGAGGTTGAACCCACATGGACTTGAATGAACGTAGGAAAATTAATTAAACCTTAACCAAATTAATCCTAATCTAGTTTAATAAAAATTGGTTGTTTTGAAATTAAATAAACTAAGCAAATAATAAAATTAAGCAAATAGTTAAATTAAGCAAAAGATATAAAGCAATAAAAAGATGTAAACAATCAAGGGAAAGGAATTAAGGTTTTGGAATCCGCCTTGTAAGTCATATCAGCATATATTTATGATCATTAATTTTTTCCAACCACTATATGATAATCTAGAAATTAATCTTGCTACCATGGAAAATATTATCATTAAAACTTCTATTTAAATATCTAAAGCAAGTTCTTCTTCGCTTCTTAAGTATAAAACCAAATCATTAATTGTATCCATAGCCAAACAAATCACAAGATATATCCAATTCTAAAAATCAAATCATAACTTGTATCCATTGATTGACAAATCACAAACGATATCCAATTTTATAATCAAGAATTAATAAACCAAGTATTCAATTAATTAAGACAAATCCTATATCATGAGAAAAACATGATTGAACTCATATCTAGAATCTCATTTTAGTCAATTGATATGAAGTAAGAACAATTTAATTCATTAAAGAACAACTATTATGGGAAAAATCAAATCACATAAATATTACTGATAATCCTTAACAAGGTTTCATCCTCAACCCTAATTATAAATTTAGCTACTCATGGTAATTGAAATAAAACAAAAGAATAAAATACTAAACATTAAACTAGACAAATAAAATAGAGAAAGAAATAGTCACAATGCTATCATGGAGAAAAGCTACAGAGAAGCCACATGTGGCACTACCTCTTGCTCCAATTTTCTGTTTTGCATCTCAGCCCTAGCACTAGCCTCCCTGAATTTTGCCCTAAAAAGCCTTCAAATAGGTCAAGAAATCCTATTACAAGTTGAATTCCCGTTTGGAGAAAATCCTAGATTTTTAGGCTTCACTTAACCGACTATTTTGGCCCATTTAACTTTAGAATTCGGACTTCTTGTAAACTACAAAGTTGTAGCCCTTTAAGTTAAATTTCCAGCCCAACTTAAATCATCTCGATTGGACATCTGAGCCAAACGTTATGCCAAAAATACTAACTGATGTGTAGGCTGGAATCCTAATTCGAATTGGACTTGGATTTGGTGCAAATTTCCTTTGATTCCTTACTCCAATTGGACTTAAATTTAATTGGGTTGATCATCTCTTGAATTCATGCCTGACTGGATGTAAGTTGGCTTGATTCAATTGGCCTAACCTCAATTTGCATGTAAAGCCCTTGTTACCTGCAACACAAAGATATTATATAATCAATCACAAAATAACATAAAAGTAAAGCTAAATATGTAGATATGTGAGTATTTTATTGTATATATTTCTTGCACATCAGCTCATGAAAGATTAGTAGCAAGTGGTTTAAGGACATAATTAAAATACAAAATATCTTCTCCATTACCAAAGGAAAAGGGTATAAAAGAAATGGGAGGTGACTAGTTGGTAGTTAGGCATGACAAATACTCAAGTAAGCTTTCAAATAATTAAGATGTTGCTACTGTTTAGTGACTAGTGACTAGTGATAAAGGTTAGAGTGATGGATTTGGATTTAGATTTTATGCTAATAAATTAGCTTAATTTGTGTCATGATTATCTCTATTGTTGCTTTGTATTATTGATGATGTGGTTGTTTGATGGATATTTATTACTGATTTTTTTTTAATTAAAAAAAAGGCGAAAAGCACATTTTCGTCCTTACATTTTCACGAGATTTCTATTTTGGTCCCTAAATTTTTTTTTTACCGCTTTTAGTCCCTATCCTGGAAAACGCGTTTCGTTTTTGTCCCTGCCGTTACATTAGAAACGGAAATTGCACAGGTGGCAAACGGAAGATGACGTGGCCATTAAAATAATAATAAAAAATATTATTTGACATTAAAAAATGCCACGTCAGCACCTAAATTAAAAAAAATTAATTTATTAATTTTAACTAAAGAAAAAAAAAATTAAAAACTAAAAAAAAATTAAAAACAGAAAATGAGAAAACAACAAACCAAATTTACATACTTTTCTTTTCGTTAATTTTTTGGAAGAACATGTTCATGTTCTTTGTGATCTTTCCCAGAACATGATTTTACATGTTCTTTGGAAGAACTTGTTTTATTTTCTTTTCTTTGTCTTTCTTGTATTTTCTTTACAACCAAACACACTAAAATTCAAAACACAAACTCAGATTTAAGAACACAAACCCAGAAATTAAAAAAAAAAAAAACCCAACCAAACCCTTCACTCTATCCATCACTCTCTCTCTCTCTC